>NW_027490146.1:456958-737481 GCF_050948175.1 Xylocopa sonorina
TAGAGTTCAAATGCTTCTTAAAACGAGATATTGCATCTCATATCTATGTTTCATGATAAGATATAATATACATTGCGAAGTGTTATGCATTCCTCGTCTACGATTCAAATGAATGTAAATGCGACACTTCCTCGCTAGGAAATAGCATTTGCAGATGTCTACGTATCCCAGCAATAGCTTTCTAATGCTTCTTAAAACGCGATATCGCAACTCATTTCTATGTTTCATGGTAAGATATAATATGATTTGCGAAGTGTCATGTATTCCTCGTCTACACTTCAAATGAATGTGAATGCGACACTTCCTCGCTAGGAAATAGCGTTTGCAGATGTCTACGTATCGTAGCAATAGAGTTCATATGATTCTTAGAACGCGATATCGCATCTCATTTCTATGTTTCATGGTAAGATATAACATGATATGCGAAGTGTTATGTATTCCTCGTCTACACATCAAATGAATGTAAATGCGACACTTCCTTGAAAGGAAATAGCGATTGCAGATGTCTATGTATCGATGCATTAGAGTTAAAATGCTTCTTAAAACGAGATATTGCATCTCATATCTATGTTTCATGATAAGATATAATATACATTGCGAAGTGTTATGCATTCCTCGTCTACGATTCAAATGAATGTAAATGCGACACTTCCTCGCTAGGAAATAGCGTTTGCAGATGTCTACGTATCGTAGCAATAGAGTTCTTATGATTCTTAAAACGCGATATCGCATCTCATTTCTATGTTTCATGGTAAGATATAATATGATTTGCGAAGTGTCATGTATTCCTCGTCTACACATCAAATGAATGTAAATGCGACACTTCCTTGAAAGGAAATAGCGATTGCAGATGTCTATGTATCGATGCATTAGAGTTCAAATGCTTCTTAAAACGAGATATTGCATCTCATATCTATGTTCCATGATAAGATATAATATACATTGCGAAGTGTTATGCATTCCTCGTCTACGATTCAAATGAATGTAAATGCGACACTTCCTCGCTAGGAAATAGCGTTTGCAGATGTCTACGTATCGTAGCAAATAGAGTTCTTATGATTCTTAAAACGCGATATCGCATCTCGTTTCTATGTTTCATGGTAAGATATAATATGATTTGCGAAGTGTTATGTATTCCTCGTCTACACTTCAAATGAATGTGAATGCGATACTTTCTCGCTACTAAATAGCGTTTGCAGATGTCTACGTATCGCAGCAATAGCTTTCTAATGCTTCTTAAAACGCGATATCGCATCTCATTTCTATGTTTCATGGTAAGATATAATATGATTTGCGAAGTGTCATGTATTCCTCGTCTACACTTCAAATGAATGTGAATGCGACAGTTCCTCGCTAGGAAATAGCGTTTGCAGATGTCTACGTATCGTAGCAATAGAGTTCTTATGATTCTTAAAACGCGATATCGCATCTCATTTCTATGTTTCATGGTAAGATATAATATGATTTGCGAAGTGTCATGTATTCCTCGTCTACACTTCAAACGAATGTGGATGCGACACTTCCTCGCTAGGAAATAGCGTTTGCAGATGTCTACGTATCGTAGCAATAGAGTTCTTATGATTCTTAAAACGCGATATCGCATCTCATTTCTATGTTTCATGGTAAGATATAATATGATTTGCAAAGTGTCATGTATTCCTCGTCTACACATCAAATGAATGTAAATGCGACACTTCCTTGAAAGGAAATAGCGATTGCAGATGTCTATGTATCGATGCATTAGAGTTCAAATGCTTCTTAAAACGAGATATTGCATCTCATATCTATGTTTCATGATAAGATATAATATACATTGCGAAGTGTTATGCATTCCTCGTCTACGATTCAAATGATTGTAAATGCGACACTTCCTCGCTAGGAAATAGCGTTTGCAGATGTCTACGTATCGTAGCAAATAGAGTTCTTATGATTCTTAAAACGCGATATCGCATCTCATTTCTATGTTTCATGGTAAGATATAATATGATTTGCGAAGTGTTATGTATTCCTCGTCTACACTTCAAATGAATGTGAATGCGATACTTTCTCGCTACTAAATAGCGTTTGCAGGTGTCTACGTATCGCAGCAATAGCTTTCTAATGCTTCTTAAAACGCGATATCGCATCTCATTTCTATGTTTCATGGTAAGATATAATATGATTTGCGAAGTGTCATGTATTCCTCGTCTACACTTCAAATGAATGTGAATGCGACAGTTCCTCGCTAGGAAATAGCGTTTGCAGATGTCTACGTATCGTAGCAATAGAGTTCGTATGATTCTTAAAACGCGATATCGCATCTCATTTCTATGTTTCATGGTAAGATATAATATGATTTGCGAAGTGTCATGTATTCCTCGTCTACACTTCAAACGAATGTGAATGCGACACTTCCTCGCTAGGAAATAGCGTTTGCAGATGTCTACGTATCGCAGCAATAGCTTTCTAATGCTTCTTAAAACGCGATATCGCATCTCATTTCTATGTTTCATGGTAAGATATAATATGATTTGCGAAGTGTCATGTATTCCTCGTCTACACATCAAATGAATGTAAATGCGACACTTCCTTGAAAGGAAATAGCGATTGCAGATGTCTATGTATCGATGCATTAGAGTTCAAATGCTTCTTAAAACGAGATATTGCATCTCATATCTATGTTTCATGATAAGATATACTATACATTGCGAAGTGTTATGCATTCCTCGTCTACGATTCAAATGAATGTAAATGCGACACTTCCTCGCTAGGAAATAGCGTTTGCAGATGTCTACGTATCGTAGAAAATAGAGTTCTTATGATTCTTAAAACGCGATATCGCATCTCATTTCTATGTTTCATGGTAAGATATAATATGATTTGCGAAGTGTTATGTATTCCTCGTCTACACTTCAAATGAATGTGAATGCGATACTTTCTCGCTACTAAATAGCGTTTGCAGGTGTCTACGTATCGCAGCAATAGCTTTCTAATGCTTCTTAAAACGCGATATCGCATCTCATTTCTATGTTTCATGGTAAGATATAATATGATTTGCGAAGTGTCATTTATTCCTCGTCTACACTTCAAATGAATGTAAATGCGACACTTCCTTGCTAGGAAATAGCGTCTGCAGATGTCTAGGTATCGTAGCAATAGAGTTCTAATGCTTCTTAACAGGCGATATCGCATCTCATTTCTATGTTTCGTGGTAAGATGTAGTATGATTTGCGAAGTGTTATGTATTCCTCGTCTACACTTCAGATGAATGTGAATGCGACATTTCCTCGCTAGGAAATAGCGTTTGCAGATGTCTACGTATCGTAGCAATAGAGTTCTTATGATACTTAAAACGCGATATCGCAACTCATTTCTATGTTTCATGGTAAGATATAATATGATTTGCGAAGTGTCATGTATTCCTCGTCTACACTTCAAATGAATGTGAATGCGACACTTCCTCGCTAGGAAATAGCGTTTGCAGATGTCTACGTATTGTAGCAGTAGAGTTCTAATGCTTCTTAAAACGCGGTATCGCATCTCATTTCTATGTTTCATGGTAAGATATAATATACATTGCGAAGTGTTATGTATTCCTCGCCTACACTTCAAATGAATGTAAATGCGACACTTCCTTGCAAGGAAGTAGCGATTGCAGATGTCTACGTATCGAAGCAATAGAGTTCAAATGCTTCTTAAAACGCGATATCGCATCTCATTTCTATGTTTCATGGTAAGATATAATATGATTTGCGAAGGGTCATGTATTCCTCGTCTACACTTCAAATGAATGTAAATGCGACACTTCCTTGCACGGAAATAGCGTTTGCAGATGTCTACGTATCGTAGCAATAGAGTTCATATGATTCTTAAAACGCGATGTCGCATCTCATTTCTATGTTTCATGGTAAGATATAATATGATTTGCGAAGTGTCATGTATTCCTCGTCTACACTTCAAATGAATGTAAATGCGACACTTCCTTGCTAGGAAATTGCGTCTGCAGATGTCTAGGTATCGTAGCAATAGAATTCTAATGCTTCTTAGAACGCGATATCGCATCTCATTTCTATGTTTCATGGTAAGATGTAATATGATTTGCGAAGTGTTATGCATTCCTCGTCTACGATTCAAATGAATGTAAATGCGACACTTCCTTGCAAGGAAATAGCGTTTGCAAATGTCTACGTATCGTAGCAATAGAGTTCTTATGATTCTTAAAACGCGATATCGCATCTCATTTCTATGTTTCATGGTAAGATGTAATATGATTTGCGAAGTGTTATGCATTCCTCGTCTACGATTCAAATGAATGTAAATGCGACACTTCCTTGCAAGGAAATAGCGTTTGCAAATGTCTACGTATCGTAGCAATAGAGTTCTTATGATTCTTAAAACGCGATATCGCATCTCATTTCTATGTTTCATGGTAAGATATAATATGATTTGCGAAGTGTCATGTATTCCGCGTCTGCACTTCAAATGAATGTAAATGCGACACTTCCTCGCTAGGAAATAGCGTTTGAAGATGTCTACGTATCGTAGCAATAGAGTTCATATGATTCTTAAAACGCGATATCGCATCTCATTTCTATGTTTCATGGTAAGATATAATATGATTTGCGAAGTGTCATGTATTCCTCGTCTACACTTCAAATGAATGTAAATGCGACACTTCCTCGCTAGGAAATAGCGTTTGCAGATGTCTACGTATCGTAGCAATAGCTTTCTAATGCTTCTTAAAACGCGATATCGCATCTCATTTCTATGTTGCATGGTAAGATATAATATGATTTGCGAAGTGTCATGTATTCCTCGTCTACGATTCAAATGAATGTAAATGCGACACTTCCTTGCAAGGAAATAGCGTTTGCAGATGTCTACGTATCGTAGCAATAGAGTTCTTATGATTCTTAAAACGCGATATCGCATCTCATTTCTTTGTTTCACGGTAAGATATAATATGATTTGCGAAGTGTCATGTATTCCTCGTCTACACTTCAAATGAATGTAAATGCAACACTTCCTTGAAAGGAAATAGCGATTGCAGATGTCTACGTATCGAAGCAATAGAGTTCAAATGCTTCTTAAAACGAGATATTGAATCTCATATCTATGTTTCATGATAAGATATAATATACATTGCGAAGTGTTATGCATTCCTCGTCTACGATTCAAATGAATGTAAATGCGACACTTCCTTGCAAGGAAATAGCGTTTGCAGATGTCTACGTATCGTAGCAATAGAGTTCTTATGATTCTTAAAACGCGATATCGCATCTCATTTCTATGTTTCATGGTACAATATAATATGATTTGCGAAGGGTCATGTATTCCTTGTCTACACTTCAAATGAATGTAAATGCGACACTTCCTTGCTAGGAAATAGCGTCTGCAGATGTCTAGGTATCGTGGCAATAGAGTTCTAATGCTTTTTAAAACGCGATATCGCATCTCATTTCTATGTTTCATGGTAAGATGTAATATGATTTGCGAAGTGTTATGTATTCCTCGCCTACACTTCAAATGAATGTAAATGCGACACTTCCTTGCAAGGAAGTAGCGATTGCAGATGTCTACGTATCGAAGCAATAGAGTTCAAATGCTTCTTAAAACGAGATATTGCATCTCATATCTATGTTTCATGATAAGATATAATATACATTGCGAAGTGTTATGCATTCCTCGTCTACGATTCAAATGAATGTAAATGCGACACTTCCTTGCAAGGAAATAGCGTTTGCACATGTCTACGTATCGTAGCAATAGAGCTCTTATGATTCATAAAACGCGATATCGCATCTCATTTCTATGTTTCATGGTAAGATATAATATGATTTGAGAAGTGTCATGTATTCCTCGTCTACACTTCAAATGAATGTAAATGCGACACTTCCTTGCTAGGAAATAGCGTCTGCAGATGTCTAGGTATCGTAGCAATAGAGTTCTAATGCTTCTTAAAACGCGGTATCGCATCTCATTTCTATGTTTCATGGTAAGATATAATATACATTGCGAAGTGTTATGTATTCCTCGCCTACACTTCAAATGAATGTAAATGCGACACTTCCTTGCAAGGAAGTAGCGATTGTAGATGTCTACGTATCGAAGCAATAGAGTTCAAATGCTTCTTAAAACGAGATATTGCATCTCATATCTATGTTTCATGGTAAGATATAATATGATTTGCGAAGTGTCATGTATTCCTCGTCTACACTTCAAATGAATGTAAATGCGACACTTCCTTGCTAGGAAATAGCGTCTGCAGATGTCTAGGTATCGTAGCAATAGAGTTCTAACGCTTCTTAAAACGCGATATCGCATCTCATTTCTATGTTTCATGGTAAGATGTAATATGATTTGCGAAGTGTTATGTATTCCTCGTCTACACTTCAAATGAATGTGATTGCGACACTTCCTCGCTAGGAAATAGCGTTTGCAGATGGCTACGTATCGTAGCAATAGAGTTCATATGATTCTTAAAACGCGATGTCGCATCTCATTTCTATGTTTCATGGTAAGATATAATATGATTTGCGAAGTGTCATATATTCCTCGTCTACACTTCAAATGAATGTAAATGCGACACTTCCTTGCAAGGAAGTAGCGATTGCAGATGTCCACGTATCGAAGCAATAGAGTTCAAATGCTTCTTAAAACGAGATATTGCATCTCATATCTATGTTTCATGGTAAGATATAATATGATTTGCGAAGTGTCATGTATTCCTCGTCTACGATTCAAATGAATGTAAATGCGACACTTCCTTGCTAGGAAATAGCGTCTGCAGATGTCTAGGTATCGTAGCAATAGAGTTCTAATGCTTCTTATAACGCGATATCGCATCTCATTTCTATGTTTCATGGTAAGATGTAATATGATTTGCGAAGTGTTATGTATTCCTCGTATACACTTCAAATGAATGTAAATGCGACACTTCCTTGCATGGAAGTAGCGATTGCAGATGTCTACGTATCGAAGCAATAGAGTTCAAATGCTTCTTAAAACGTGATATTGCATCTCATTTCTATGTTTCATGGTAAGATATAATATGATTTGCGAAGTGTCATGTATTCCTCGTCTACACTTCAAATGAATGTAAATGCGACACTTCCTTGCTAGGAAATAGCGTCTGCAGATGTCTAGGTATCGTAGCAATAGAGTTCTAATGCTTCTTAAAACGCGGTATCGCATCTCATTTCTATGTTTCATGGTAAGATATAATATGATTTGCGAAGGGTCATGTATTCCTCGTCTACACTTCAAATGAGTGTGAACGCGACACTTCCTCGCTAGGAAATAGCGTTTGCAGATGTCTACGTATCGTAGCAATAGAGTTCATATGATTCTTAAAACGCGATGTCGCATCTCATTTCTATGTTTCATGGTAAGATATAATATGATTTGCGAAGTGTCATGTATTCCTCGTCTACACTTCAAATGAATGTAAATGCGACACTTCCTTGCTAGGAAATTGCGTCTGCAGATGTCTAGGTATCGTAGCAATAGAATTCTAATGCTTCTTAAAACGCGATATCGCATCTCATTTCTATGTTTCATGGTAAGATGTAATATGATTTGCGAAGTGTTATGCATTCCTCGTCTACGATTCAAATGAATGTAAATGCGACACTTCCTTGCAAGGAAATAGCGTCTGCAAATGTCTACGTATCGTAGCAATAGAGTTCTTATGATTCTTAAAACGCGATATCGCATCTCATTTCTATGTTTCATGGTAAGATATAATATGATTTGCGAAGTGTCATGTATTCCTCGTCTACACTTCAAATGAATGTAAATGCGACACTTCCTCGCTAGGAAATAGCGTTTGCAGATGTCTGCGTATCGTAGCAATAGCTTTCTAATGCTTCTTAAAACGCGATATCGCATCTCATTTCTATGTTGCATGGTAAGATATAATATGATTTGCGAAGTGTCATGTATTCCTCGTCTACGATTCAAATGAATGTAAATGCGACACTTCCTTGCAAGGAAATAGCGTTTGCAGATGTCTACGTATCGTAGCAATAGAGTTCTTATGATTCTTAAAACGCGATATCGCATCTCATTTCTTTGTTTCATGGTAAGATATAATATGATTTGCGAAGTGTCATGTATTCCTCGTCTACACTTCAAATGAATGTAAATGCAACACTTCCTTGAAAGGAAATAGCGATTGCAGATGTCTACGTATCGAAGCAATAGTGTTCAAATGCTTCTTAAAACGAGATATTGAATCTCATATCTATGTTTCATGATAAGATATAATATACATTGCGAAGTGTTATGCATTCCTCGTCTACGATTCAAATGAATGTAAATGCGACACTTCCTTGCAAGGAAATAGCGTTTGCAGATGTCTACGTATCGTAGCAATAGAGTTCTTATGATTCTTAAAACGCGATATCGCATCTCATTTCTATGTTTCATGGTACAATATAATATGATTTGCGAAGGGTCATGTATTCCTTGTCTACACTTCAAATGAATGTAAATGCGACACTTCCTTGCTAGGAAATAGCGTCTGCAGATGTCTAGGTATCGTGGCAATAGAGTTCTAATGCTTTTTAAAACGCGATATCGCATCTCATTTCTATGTTTCATGGTAAGATGTAATATGATTTGCGAAGTGTTATGTATTCCTCGCCTACACTTCAAATGAATGTAAATGCGACACTTCCTTGCAAGGAAGTAGCGATTGCAGATGTCTACGTATCGAAGCAATAGAGTTCAAATGCTTCTTAAAACGAGATATTGCATCTCATATCTATGTTTCATGATAAGATAGAATATACATTGCGAAGTGTTATGCATTCCTCGTCTACGATTCAAATGAATGTAAATGCGACACTTCCTTGCAAGGAAATAGCGTTTGCACATGTCTACGTATCGTAGCAATAGAGTTCTTATGATTCATAAAACGCGATATCGCATCTCATTTCTATGTTTCATGGTAAGATATAATATGATTTGCGAAGTGTCATGTATTCCTCGTCTACACTTCAAATGAATGTAAATGCGACACTTCCTTGCTAGGAAATAGCGTCTGCAGATGTCTAGGTATCGTAGCAATAGAGTTCTAATGCTTCTT
The DNA here is from genome assembly GCF_050948175.1 of Xylocopa sonorina. NCBI lineage: Eukaryota > Metazoa > Arthropoda > Insecta > Hymenoptera > Apidae > Xylocopa > Xylocopa sonorina. The sequence goes on from NW_027490146.1 coordinate 466,029, forward strand.
AAAACGCGGTATCGCATCTCATTTCTATGTTTCATGGTAAGATATAATATACATTGCGAAGTGTTATGTATTCCTCGCCTACACTTCAAATGAATGTAAATGCGACACTTCCTTGCAAGGAAGTAGCGATTGCAGATGTGTACGTATCGAAGCAATAGAGTTCAAATGCTTCTTAAAACGAGTTATTGCATCTCATATCTGTGTTTCATGGTAAGATATAATATTATTTGCAAAGTGTTATGTATTCTTCGTATACGATTCAAATGAATGTAAATGCGACACTTCCTTGCAAGGAAATAGCGTCTGCAGATGTCTAGGTATCGTAGCAATAGAGTTCTAATGCTTCTTAACACGCGATATCGCATCTCATTTCTATGTTTCATGGTAAGATGTAGTATGATTTGCGAAGTGTTATGTATTCCTCGTCTACACTTCAAATGAATGTGAATGCGACATTTCCTCGCTAGGAAATAGCGTTTGCAGATGTCTAGGTATCGTAGCAATAGAGTTCTAATGCTTCTTAAAACGCGATATCGCATCTCATTTCTATGTTTCATGGTAAGATGTAAAATTATTTGCGAAGTGTTATGTATTCCTCGCCTACACTTCAAGTGAATGTAAATGCGACACTTCCTTGCAAGGAAGTAGCGATTGCAGATGTCTACGTATCGAAGCAATAGAGTTCAAATGCTTCTTAAAACGAGATATTGCATCTTATATCTATGTTTCATGATAAGATACAATATACATTGCGAAGTGTTATGCATTCCTCGTCTACGATTCAAATGAATGTAAATGCGACACTTCCTTGCACGGAAATAGCGTTTGCAGATGTCTACGTATCGTAACAATAGAGTTCTTATGATTCTTAAAAGGCGATATCGCATCTCATTTCTATGTTTCATGGTAAGATATAATATGATTTGCGAAGGGTCATGTATTCCTCGTCTACACTTCAAATGAATGTGAATGCGACACTTCCTCGCTAGGAAATAGCGTTTGCAGATGTCTACGTATCGTAGCAATAGAGTTCATATGATTCTTAAAACGCGATGTCGCATCTCATTTCTATGTTTCATGGTAAGATATAATATGATTTGCGAAGTGTCATGTATTCCTCGTCTACACTTCAAATGAATGTAAATGCGACACTTCCTTGCTAGGAAATTGCGTCTGCAGATGTCTAGGTATCGTAGCAATAGAATTCTAATGCTTCTTAAAACGCGATATCGCATCTCATTTCTATGTTTCATGGTAAGATGTAATATGATTTGCGAAGTGTTATGCATTCCTCGTCTACGATTCAAATGAATGTAAATGCGACACTTCCTTGCAAGGAAATAGCGTTTGCAGATGTCTACGTATCGTAGCAATAGAGTTCTTATGATTCTTAAAACGCGATATCGCATCTCATTTCTATGTTTCATGGTAAGATATAATATGATTTGCGAAGTGTCATGTATTCCTCGTCTACACTTGAAATGAATGTGACTGCGACTCTTCCTCGATAGGAAATAGCGTTTGCAGATGTCTACGTATCGTAGCAATAGAGTTCATATGATTCTTAAAACGCGATATCGCATCTCATTTCTATGTTTCATGGTAGGATATAACAAAATTTGCGAAGTGTTATGTTTTCCTCGTCTACACTTCAAATGAATGTGAATGCGATACTTCCTCGCTAGGAAATAGCGTTTGCAGATGTCTACGTATCGTAGCAATAGAGTTCATATGATTCTTAAAACGCGATATCGCATCTCATTTCTATGTTTCATGGTAGGATATAACATAATTTGCGAAGTGTTATGTATTCCTCGTCTACGCTTCAAATGAATGTAAATGCGATACTTCCTCGCTAGGAAATAGCGTTTGCAGATATCTACGTATCGTAGCAATAGCTTTCTAATGCTTCTTAAAACGCGATATCGCATCTCATTTCTTTGTTTCATGGTAAGATATAATATGATTTGCGAAGTGTCATGTATTCCTCGTCTACACTTCAAATGAATGTAAATGCAACACTTCCTTGAAAGGAAATAGCGATTGCAGATGTCTACGTATCGAAGCAATAGAGTTCAAATGCTTCTTAAAACGAGATATTGAATCTCATATCTATGTTTCATGATAAGATATAATATACATTGCGAAGTGTTATGCATTCCTCGTCTACGATTCAAATGAATGTAAATGCGACACTTCCTTGCAAGGGAATAGCGTTTGCAGATGTCTACGTATCGTAGCAATAGAGTTCTTATGATTCTTAAAACGCGATATCGCATCTCATTTCTATGTTTCATGGTAAGATATAATATGATTTGCGAAGTGTCATGTATTCCTCGTCTACGCTTCAAATGAATGTGAATGCGATACTTCCTCGCTAGGAAATAGCGTTTGCAGATATCTACGTATCGTAGCAATAGCTTTCTAATGCTTCTTAAAACGCGATATCGCATCTCATTTCTTTGTTTCATGGTAAGATATAATATGATTTGCGAAGTGTCATGTATTCCTCGTCTACACTTCAAATGAATGTAAATGCAACACTTCCTTGAAAGGAAATAGCGATTGCAGATGTCTACGTATCGAAGCAATAGAGTTCAAATGCTTCTTAAAACGAGATATTGAATCTCATATCTATGTTTCATGATAAGATATAATATACATTGCGAAGTGTTATGCATTCCTCGTCTACGATTCAAATGAATGTAAATGCGACACTTCCTTGCAAGGAAATAGCGTTTGCAGATGTCTACGTATCGTAGCAATAGAGTTCTTATGATTCTTAAAACGCGATATCGCATCTCATTTCTATGTTTCATGGTAAGATATAATATGATTTGCGAAGTGTCATGTATTCCTCGTCTACACTTGAAATGAATGTGACTGCGACTCTTCCTCGATAGGAAATAGCGTTTGCAGATGTCTACGTATCGTAGCAATAGAGTTCATATGATTCTTAAAACGCGATACCGCATCTCATTTCTATGTTTCATGGTAGGATATAACAAAATTTGCGAAGTGTTATGTTTTCCTCGTCTACACTTCAAATGAATGTGAATGCGATACTTCCCCGCTAGGAAATAGCGTTTGCAGATGTCTACGTTTCGTAGCAGCAGCTTCCTAATGCTTCTTAAAACGCGATATCGCATCTCATTTCTATGTTTCATGGTAAGATATAATATGATTTGCGAAGTGTCATGTATTCCTCGTCTACACTTGAAATGAATGTGAATGCGACACTTCCTCGCTAGGAAATAGCGTTTGCAGATGTCTACGTATCGTAGCAATAGAGTTCATATGATTCTTAAAACGCGATATCGCATCTCATTTCTATGTTTCATGGTAGGATATAACATAATTTGCGAAGTGTTATGTATTCCTCGTCTACACTTGAAATGAATGTAAATGCGACACTTCCTTGCAAGGAAATAGCGTTTGCAGATGTCTACGTATCGTAGCAATAGAGTTCTTATGATTCTTAAAACGCGATATCGCATTTCATTTCTTTGTTTCATGGTAAGATATAATATGATTTGCGAAGTGTTATGTATTCCTCGTCTACACTTCAAATGAATGTGAATGCGACACTTCCTCGCTAGGAAATAGCGTTTGCAGATGTCTACGTATCGTAGCAATAGAGTTCTTATGATTCTTAAAACGCGATATCGCATCTCATTTCTTTGTTTCATGGTAAGATATAATATGATTTGCGAAGTGTTATGTATTCCTCGTCTACACTTCAAATGAATGTGAATGCGACACTTCCTCGCTAGGAAATAGCGTTTGCAGATGTCTACGTATCGTAGCAATAGAGTTCATATGATTCTTAAAACGCGATATCGCATCTCATTTCTATGTTTCATGGTAAGATATAATATGATTTGCGAAGTGTCATGTATTCCTCGTCTACACTTCAAATGAATGTAAATGCGACACTTCCTTGCTAGGAAATAGTGTCTGCAGATGTCTAGGTATCGTAGCAATAGAGTTCTAATGCTTCTTAAAACGCGATATCGCATCTCATTTCTATGTTTCATGGTAGGATGTAAAATTATTTGCGAAGTGTTATGTATTCCTCGCCTACACTTCAAGTGAATGTAAATGCGACACTCCCTTGCAAGGAAGTAGCGATTGCAGATGTCTACGTATCGAAGAAATAGAGTTCAAATGCTTCTTAAAACGAGATATTGCATCTTATATCTATGTTTCATGATAAGATATAATATACATTGCGAAGTGTTATGCATTCCTCGTCTACGATTCAAATGAATGTAAATGCGACACTTCCTTGCAAGGAAATAGCGTTTGCAAATGTCTACGTATCGTAGCAATAGAGTTCTTATGATTCTTAAAACGCGATATCGCATCTCATTTCTATGTTTCATGGTAAGATATAATATGATTTGCGAAGTGTCATGTATTCCGCGTCTACGCTTCAAATGAATGTAAATGCGACACTTCCTCGCTAGGAAATAGCGTTTGAAGATGTCTACGTATCGTAGCAATAGAGTTCATATGATTCTTAAAACGCGATATCGCATCTCATTTCTATGTTTCATGGTAAGATATAATATGATTTGCGAAGTGTCATGTATTCCTCGTCTACACTTCAAATGAATGTAAATGCAACACTTCCTTGAAAGGAAATAGCGTTTGCAGATGTCTACGTATCGTAGCAATAGAGTTCTTATGATTCTTAAAACGCGATATCGCATCTCATTTCTTTGTTTCATGGTAAGATATAATATGATTTGCGAAGTGTTATGTATTCCTCGTCTACACTTCAAATGAATGTGAATGCGACACTTCCTCGCTAGGAAATAGCGTTTGCAGATGTCTACGTATCGTAGCAATAGAGTTCATATGATTCTTAAAACGCGATATCGCATCTCATTTCTATGTTTCATGGTAAGATATAATATGATTTGCGAAGTGTCATGTATTCCTCGTCTACGATTCAAATGAATGTAAATGCGACACTTCCTTGCAAGGAAATAGCGTTTGCAGATGTCTACGTATCGTAGCAATAGAGTTCTTATGATTCTTAAAACGCGATAACGCATCTCATTTCTTTGTTTCATGGTAAGATATAATATGATTTGCGAAGTATCATGTATTCCTCGTCTACACTTCAAACGAATGTAAATGCGACACTTCCTTGAAAGGAAATAGCGATTGCAGATGTCTACGTATCGAAGCAATAGAGTTCTTATGATTCTTAAAACGCGATATCGCATCTCATTTCTTTGTTTCATGGTAAGATATAATATGATTTGCGAAGTGTTATGTATTCCTCGTCTACACTTCAAATGAATGTGAATGCGACACTTCCTCGCTAGGAAATAGCGTTTGCAGATGTCTACGTATCGTAGCAATAGAGTTCATATGATTCTTAAAACGCGATATCGCATCTCATTTCTATGTTTCATGGTAGGATATAACATAATTTGCGAAGTGTTATGTATTCCTCGTCTACACTTCAAATGAATGTGAATGCGATACTTCCTCGCTAGGAAATAGCGTTTGCAGATGTCTACGTATCGTAGCAATAGCTTTCTAATGCTTCTTAAAACGCGATATCGCATCTCATTTCTTTGTTTCATGGTAAGATATAATATGATTTGCGAAGTGTCATGTATTCCTCGTCTACACTTCAAATGAATGTAAATGCAACACTTCCTTGAAAGGAAATAGCGATTGCAGATGTCTACGTATCGAAGCAATAGAGTTCAAATGCTTCTTAAAACGAGATATTGAATCTCATATCTATGTTTCATGATAAGATATAATATACATTGCGAAGTGTTATGCATTCCTCGTCTACGATTCAAATGAATGTAAATGCGACACTTCCTTGCAAGGAAATAGCGTTTGCAGATGTCTACGTATCGTAGCAATAGAGTTCTTATGATTCTTAAAACGCGATATCGCATCTCATTTCTATGTTTCATGGTAAGATATAATATGATTTGCGAAGTGTCATGTATTCCTCGTCTACACTTGAAATGAATGTGACTGCGACTCTTCCTCGATAGGAAATAGCGTTTGCAGATGTCTACGTATCGTAGCAATAGAGTTCATATGATTCTTAAAACGCGATACCGCATCTCATTTCTATGTTTCATGGTAGGATATAACAAAATTTGCGAAGTGTTATGTTTTCCACGTCTACACTTCAAATGAATGTGAATGCGATACTTCCTCGCTAGGAAATAGCGTTTGCAGATGTCTACGTTTCGTAGCAACAGCTTTCTAATGCTTCTTAAAACGCGATATCGCATCTCATTTCTATGTTTCATGGTAAGATATAATATGATTTGCGAAGTGTCATGTATTCCTCGTCTACACTTGAAATGAATGTGAATGCGACACTTCCTCGCTAGGAAATAGCGTTTGCAGATGTCTACGTATCGAAGCAATAGAGTTCATATGATTCTTAAAACGCGATATCGCATCTCATTTCTATGTTTCATGGTAGGATATAATATGATTTGCGAAGTGTCATGTATTCAGCGTCTACGCTTCAAATGAATGTAAATGCGACACTTCCTCGCTAGGAAATAGCGTTTGAAGATGTCTACGTATCGTAGCAATAGAGTTCTTATGATTCTTAAAACGCGATATCGCATCTCATTTCTATGTTTCATGGTAAGATATAATATGATTTGCGAAGTGTCATGTATTCCGCGTCTACGCTTCAAATGAATGTAAATGCGACACTTCCTCGCTAGGAAATAGCGTTTGAAGATGTCTACGTATCGTAGCAATAGAGTTCAGATGATTCATAAAACGCGATATCGCATCTCATTTCTGTGTTTCATGGTAAGATATAATATGATTTGCGAAGTGTCATGTATTCCTCGTCTACACTTCAAATGAATGTAAATGCGACACTTCCTCGCTAGGAAATAGCGTTTGCAGATGTCTACGTATCGTAGCAATAGAGTTCATATGATTCTTAAAACGCGATATCGCATCTCATTTCTTTGTTTCATGGTAAGATATAATATGATTTGCGAAGTATCATGTATTCCTCGTCTACACTTCAAACGAATGTAAATGCGACACTTCCTTGAAAGGAAATAGCGATTGCAGATGTCTACGTATCGAAGCAATGGGGTTCAAAAGCTTCTTAAAACTAGATATTGCATCTCATATCTATGTTTCATGGTAAGATATAATATTATTTGCGAAGTGTCATGTATTCCTCGTCTACACTTCAAATGAATGTGAATGCGACACTTCCTCGCTAGGAAATAGCGTTTGCAGATGTCTACGTATCGTAGCAATAGATTTCTAATGCTTCTTAAAACGCGATATCGCATCTCATTTCTATGTTTCATAGTAAGATATAATATGATTTGCGAAGTGTCATGTATTCCTCGTCTACACTTCAAATGAATGTAAATGCGACACTTCTTTGCAAGGAAATAGCGTTTGCAGATGTCTACCTATCGTAGCTATAAAGTTCTACTGCTTCTTAGAACGCGATATCGCATCTCATTTCTATGTTTCATGGTAAGATGTAATATGATTTGCGAAGTGTTATGTATTCCTCGTCTACACTTCAAATGAATGTGAATGCGACACTTCCTCGCTAGGAAATAGCGTTTGCAGATGTCTACGTATCGTAGCAATAGAGTTCATATGATACTTAAAACGCGATATCGCATCTCATTTCTATGTTTCATGGTAAGATATAATATGATTTGCGAAGTGTCATGTATTCCTCGTCTACACTTCAAATGAATGTGACTGCGATATTTCCTCGCTAGGAAATAGCGTTTGCAGATGTCTACGTATCGTAGCAATAGATTTCTAATGCTTCTTAAAACGCGATATCGCATCTCATTTCTATGTTTCACTGTAAGATATAATATGGTTTGCGAAGTGTCATGTATTCCTCGTCTACACTTCAAATGAATGTAAATGCGACACTTCCTTGCAAGGAAATAGCGTTTGCAGATGTCTATCTATCGTAGCAATAGAGTTCTAATGCTTCTTGAAACGCGATATCGCATCTCATTTCTATGTTTCATGGTAAGATATAATATGATTTGCGAAGTGTTATCTATTCCTCGTCTACACTTCAAATGAATGTAAATGCGACACTTCCTTGCAAGGAAATAGCGTTTGCAGATGTCTACGTATCGTAGCAAAAGAGTTCATATGATTCTTAAAACGCGATATCGCATCTCATTTCTATGTTTCACTGTAAGATATAACATGTTTTGGGAAGTGTTATGTATTCCTCGTCTACACTTCAAATGAATGTGAATGCGATACTTCCTCGCTAGGAAATAGCGTTTGCAGATGTCTACGTATCGTAGCAATAGAGTTCATATGATTCTTAAAACGCGATAACGCATCTCATTTCTATGTTTCATGGTAAGATATAACATGATTTGCGAAGTGTTATGTATTCCTCGTCTACACTTCAAATGAATGTGATTGCGATACTTCCTCGCTAGGAAATAGCGTTTGCAGATGTCTACGTATCGTAGCAATAGAGTTCATATGATTCTTAAAACGCGATATCGCATCTCATTTGTATGTTTCATGGTAAGATATAACATGATTTGGGAAGTGTTATGTATTCCTCGTCTACACTTCAAATGAATGTGAATGCGATACTTCCTCGCCAGGAAATAGCGTTTGCAGATGTCTACGTATCGTAGCAATAGATTTTTAATGCTTCTTAGAACGCGATATCGCGTCTCATTTCTATGTTTCATGGTAAGATATAATATGATTTGCTAAGTGTTATGTGCTCCTCGTCTGCACTTCAAATGAATGTAAATGCGACACTCCCTTGAATGGAAATAGCGTCTGCCGATGTCTACGTATCGTAGCAAAAGGGTTCATATGATTCTTAAAACGCGATATCGCATCTCATTTCTGTGTTTCATGGTAAGATATAACATGATTTGCGAAGTGTTATGTATTCCTCGTCTACACTTCAAATGAATTTGAATGCGATACTTCTTCGCTAGGAAATAGAGTTTGCAGATGTCTACGTATCGTAGCAATAGCTTTATAATGCTTCTTAAAACGCGAGATCGCATCCCATTTCTATGTTTCATGGTAAGATACAATATGATTTGCGAAGTGTCATGTATTCCTCGCCTACACTTCAAATGAATGTAAATGCGACACTTCCTTGCAAGGTAATAGCGTTTACAGATGTCTACGTATCGAAGCAATAGTGTTCAAATGCTTCTTAAAACGATATATTGCATCACATATCTATGTTTCATGATAAGATATATTATTCATTGTGAAGTGTTATGCATTCTGCGTCTACGATTCAAGTGAACGTAAATGCGACACTTCCTTGCTAGGAAATAGCGTCTGCAGATGTCTAGGTATCGTAGCAATAGAGTTCTAATGCTTCATAAAAGCGATATCGCATCTCACTTCTATGTTTCATGGTAAGATATAATATGATTTGCGAAATGTTATGTATTCCTCGTCTACACTTCAAATGAATGTAAATGCGACACTTCCTTGCAAGGAAATAGCGTTTGCAGATGTCTACGTATCGAAGCAATAGTGTTCAAATTGTTCTTAAAAAGAGATATTGCATCACATATCTATGTTTCATGATAAGATATATTATTCATTGCGAAGTGTTATGCATTCTACGTCTACGATTCAAATGAACGTAAATGCGACACTTCCTTGCTAGGAAATAGCGTCCGCAGACGTCTAGGTATCGTAGCAATAGAGTTCTAATGCTTCTTAAAACGCGATATCGCATCTCATTTCTATGTTTCACGGTAAGATATAATATGATTTGCGAAGTGTTATGTATTCCTCGTCTACACTTCAAATGAATGTAAATGCGACACTTCCTTGCAAGGAAATAGCGTTTGCAGATGTCTACCTATCGTAGCAATAGTGCTCTTATGCTTCTTAAAACGCGATATCGCATATCATTTCTATGTTTCATGGTAAGATATAATATGATTTGCGAAGTGTTATGTATTCCTCGTCTACACTTCAAATGAATGTAAATGCGACACTTCCTCGCAAGGAAATAGCGTTTGCAGATGTCTACCTATCGTAGCAGTAGAGTTCTAATGCTTCTTAAAACGCGATATCGCATCTCATTTCTATGTTTCACTGTAAGATATAATATGGTTTGCGAAGTGTCATGTATTCCTCGTCTACACTTCAAATGAATGTAAATGCGACACTTCCTTGCAAGGAAATAGCGTTTGCAGATGTCTACCTATCGTAGCAATAGTGCTCTTATGCTTCTTAAAACGCGATATCGCATCTCATTTCTATGTTTCATGGTAAGATATAATATGATTTGCGAAGTGTTATGTATTCCTCGTCTACACTTCAAATGAATGTAAATGCGACACTTCCTTGCCAGGAAATAGCGATTGCAGATGTCTACGTATCGAAGCAATAGAGTTCAAATGCTTCTTAAAACGAGATATTGCATCTCATATCTATGTTTCATGATAAGATATAATATTCATTGCGAAGTGTTATGCATTCCTCGTCTACGATTCAAATGAAAGTAAATGCGACACTTCCTTGCAAGGAAATAGCGTTTGCAGATGTCTACGTATCGTAGCAATAGAGTTCATATGATTCTTAAAACGCGATATCGCATCTCATTTCTATGTTTCATGGTAAGATATAACATGATTTGGGAAGTGTTATGTATTCCTCGTCTACACTTCAAATGAATGTGAATGCGATACTTCCTCGCTAGGAAATAGCGTTTGCAGATGTCTACGTATCGTAGCAATAGATTTCTAATGCTTCTTATAACGCGATAACGCATCTCATTTCTATGTTTCATGGTAAGATATAACATGATTTGCGAAGTGTTATGTGTTCCTCGTCTACACTTCAAATGAATGTGAATGCGATACTTCCTCGCTAGGAAATAGCGTTTGCAGATGTCTACGTATCGTAGCAATAGCTTTCTAATGCTTCTTAAAACGCGATATCGCATCTCATTTCTATGTTTCATGGTAAGATATAATATGATTTGCGAAGTGTCATGTATTCCTCGTCTACACTTCAAATGAATGTGACTGCGATATTTCCTCGCTAGGAAATAGCGTTTGCAGATGTCTACGTATCGTAGCAATAGATTTCTAATGCTTCTTAAAACGCGATATCGCATCTCATTTCTATGTTTCACTGTAAGATATAATATGGTTTGCGAAGTGTCATGTATTCCTCGTCTACACTTCAAATGAATGTAAATGCGACACTTCCTTGCAAGGAAATAGCGTTTGCAGATGTCTATCTATCGTAGCAATAGAGTTCTAATGCTTCTTGAAACGCGATATCGCATCTCACTTCTATGTTTCATGGTAAGATATAATATGATTTGCGAAGTGTTATGTATTCCTCGTCTACTCTTCAAATGAATGTAAATGCGACACTTCCTTGCAAGGAAATAGCGTTTGCAGATGTCTACGTATCGTAGCAAAAGAGTTCATATGATTCTTAAAACGCGATATCGCATCTCATTTCTATGTTTCATGGTAAGATATAACATGATTTGCGAAGTGATATGTATTCCTCGTCTACACTTCAAATGAATTTGAATGCGATACTTCCTCGCTAGGAAATAGCGTTTGCAGATGTCTACGTATCGTAGCAATTGCTTTATAATGCTTCTTAAAACGCGAGATCGCATCCCATTTCTATGTTTCATGGTAAGATATAATATGATTTGCGAAGTGTCATGTATTCCTCGCCTACACTTCAAATGAATGTAAATGCGACACTTCCTTGCTAGGAAATAGCGTATGCAGATGTCTACGTATCGTAGCAAAAGAGTTCATATGATTCTTAAAACGCGATATCGCATCTCATTTCTGTGTTTCATGGTAAGATATAACATGATTTGCGAAGTGTTATGTATTCCTCGTCTACACTTCAAATGAATTTGAATGCGATACTTCTTCGCTAGGAAATAGCGTTTGCAGATGTCTACGTATCGTAGCAATAGCTTTATAATGCTTCTTAAAACGCGAGATCGCATCCCATTTCTATGTTTCATGGTAAGATATAATATGATTTGCGAAGTGTCATGTATTCCTCGCCTACACCTCAAATGAATGTAAATGCGACACTTCCTTGCTAGGAAATAGCATCTGCAGATGTCTAGGTATCGTAGCAATAGAGTTCTAATGATTCTTAAAACGCGATATCGCATCTCATTTCTATGTTTCATGGTAAGATATAATATGATTTGCGAAGTGTTATGTATTCCTCGTCTACACTTCAAATGAATGTAAATGCGACACTTCCTTTCAAGGAAATAGCGTTTGCAGATGTCTACCTATCGTGGCAGTAGAGTTCTAATGCTTCTTAAAACGCGATATCGCATCTCATTTCTATGTTTCATGTTAAGATATAATATGATTTGCGAAGTGTCATGTATTCCTCGTCTACACTTCAAATGAATGTAAATGCGACACTTCCTTGCAAGGTAATAGCGTTTACAGATGTCTACGTATCGAAGCAATAGTGTTCAAATGCTTCTTAAAACGATATATTGCATCACATATCTATGTTTCATGATAAGATATATTATTCATTGTGAAGTGTTATGCATTCTGCGTCTACGATTCAAGTGAACGTAAATGCGACACTTCCTTGCTAGGAAATAGCGTCTGCAGATGTCTAGGTATCGTAGCAATAGAGTTCTAATGCTTCATAAAAGCGATATCGCATCTCACTTCTATGTTTCATGGTAAGATATAGTATGATTTGCGAAATGTTATGTATTCCTCGTCTACACTTCAAATGAATGTAAATGCGACACTTCCTTGCAAGGAAATAGCGTTTGCAGATGTCTACGTATCGAAGCAATTGTGTTCAAATTGTTCTTAAAAAGAGATATTGCATCACATATCTATGTTTCATGATAAGATATATTATTCATTGCGAAGTGTTATGCATTCTACGTCTACGATTCAAATGAACGTAAATGCGACACTTCCTTGCTAGGAAATAGCGTCCGCAGACGTCTAGGTATCGTAGCAATAGAGTTCTAATGCTTCTTAAAACGCGATATCGCATCTCATTTCTATGTTTCACGTTAAGATATAATATGATTTGCGAAGTGTTATGTATTCCTCGTCTACACTTCAAATGAATGTAAATGCGACACTTCCTTGCAAGGAAATAGCGTTTGCAGATGTCTACCTATCGTAGCAATAGTGCTCTTATGCTTCTTAAAACGCGATATCGCATATCATTTCTATGTTTCATGGTAGTATATAATATGATTTGCGAAGTGTTATGTATTCCTCGTCTACACTTCAAATGAATGTAAATGCGACACTTCCTTGCAAGGAAATAGCGTCTGCAGATGTCTACGTATCGTAGCAATAGAGTTCTTCTGATTCTTAAAACGCGATATCGCATCTCATTTCTATGTTTCACGGTAAGATATAATATGATTTGCGAAGTGTTATGTATTCCTCGTCTACACTTCAAATGAATGTAAATGCGACACTTCCTTGCAAGGAAATAGCGTTTGCAGATGTCTACCTATCGTAGCAATAGTGCTCTTATGCTTCTTAAAACGCGATATCGCATCTCATTTCTATGTTTCATGGTAAGATATAATATGATTTGCGAAGTGTTATGTATTCCTCGTCTACACTTCAAATGAATGTAAATGCGACACTTCCTTGCCAGGAAATAGCGATTGCAGATGTCTACGTATCGAAGCAATAGAGTTCAAATGCTTCTTAAAACGAGATATTGCATCTCATATCTATGTTTCATGATAAGATATAATATTCATTGCGAAGTGTTATGCATTCCTCGTCTACGATTCAAATGAAAGTAAATGCGACACTTCCTTGCAAGGAAATAGCGTTTGCAGATGTCTACGTATCGTAGCAATAGAGTTCATATGATTCTTAAAACGCGATATCGCATCTCATTTCTATGTTTCATGGTAAGATATAACATGATTTGGGAAGTGTTATGTATTCCTCGTCTACACTTCAAATGAATGTGAATGCGATACTTCCTCGCTAGGAAATAGCGTTTGCAGATGTCTACGTATCGTAGCAATAGATTTCTAATGCTTCTTATAACGCGATATCGCATCTCATTTCTATGTTTCACTGTAAGATGTAACATGATTTAGGAAGTGTTATGTATTCCTCGTCTACACTTCAAATGAATGTGAATGCGATACTTCCTCGCTAGAAAATAGCGTTTGCAGATGTCTACGTATCGTAGCAATAGAGTTCATATGATTCTTAAAACGCGATAACGCATCTCATTTCTATGTTTCATGGTAAGATATAACATGATTTGCGAAGTGTTATGTGTTCCTCGTCTACACTTCAAATGAATGTGAATGCGATACTTCCTCGCTAGGAAATAGCGTTTGCAGATGTCTACGTATCGTAGCAATAGCTTTCTAATGCTTCTTAAAACGCGATATCGCATCTCATTTCTATGTTTCATGGTAAGATATAATATGATTTGCGAAGTGTCATGTATTCCTCGTCTACACTTCAAATGAATGTGACTGCGATATTTCCTCGCTAGGAAATAGCGTTTGCAGATGTCTACGTATCGTAGCAATAGATTTCTAATGCTTCTTAAAACGCGATATCGCATCTCATTTCTATGTTTCACTGTAAGATATAATATGGTTTGCGAAGTGTCATGTATTCCTCGTCTACACTTCAAATGAATGTAAATGCGACACTTCCTTGCAAGGAAATAGCGTTTGCAGATGTCTATCTATCGTAGCAATAGAGTTCTAATGCTTCTTGAAACGCGATATCGCATCTCATTTCTATGTTTCATGGTAAGATATAATATGATTTGCGAAGTGTTATGTATTCCTCGTCTACTCTTCAAATGAATGTAAATGCGACACTTCCTTGCAAGGAAATAGCGTTTGCAGATGTCTACGTATCGTAGCAAAAGAGTTCATATGATTCTTAAAACGCGATATCGCATCTCATTTCTATGTTTCATGGTAAGATATAACATGATTTGCGAAGTGATATGTATTCCTCGTCTACACTTCAAATGAATTTGAATGCGATACTTCCTCGCTAGGAAATAGCGTTTGCAGATGTCTACGTATCATAGCAATTGCTTTATAATGCTTCTTAAAACGCGAGATCGCATCCCATTTCTATGTTTCATGGTAAGATATAATATGATTTGCGAAGTGTCATGTATTCCTCGCCTACACTTCAAATGAATGTAAATGCGACACTTCCTTGCTAGGAAATAGCGTATGCAGATGTCTACGTATCGTAGCAAAAGAGTTCATATGATTCTTAAAACGCGATATCGCATCTCATTTCTGTGTTTCATGGTAAGATATAACATGATTTGCGAAGTGTTATGTATTCCTCGTCTACACTTCAAATGAATTTGAATGCGATACTTCTTCGCTAGGAAATAGCGTTTGCAGATGTCTACGTATCGTAGCAATAGCTTTATAATGCTTCTTAAAACGCGAGATCGCATCCCATTTCTATGTTTCATGGTAAGATATAATATGATTTGCGAAGTGTCATGTATTCCTCACCTACACCTCAAATGAATGTAAATGCGACACTTCCTTGCTAGGAAATAGCATCTGCAGATGTCTAGGTATCGTAGCAATAGAGTTCTAATGATTCTTAAAACGCGATATCGCATCTCATTTCTATGTTTCATGGTAAGATATAATATGATTTGCGAAGTGTTATGTATTCCTCGTCTACACTTCAAATGAATGTAAATGCGACACTTCCTTTCAAGGAAATAGCGTTTGCAGATGTCTACCTATCGTGGCAGTAGAGTTCTAATGCTTCTTAAAACGCGATATCGCATCTCATTTCTATGTTTCATGTTAAGATATAATATGATTTGCGAAGTGTCATGTATTCCTCGTCTACACTTCAAATGAATGTAAATGCGACACTTCCTTGCAAGGTAATAGCGTTTACAGATGTCTACGTATCGAAGCAATAGTGTTCAAATGCTTCTTAAAACGATATATTGCATCACATATCTATGCTTCATGATAAGATATATTATTCATTGTGAAGTGTTATGCATTCTGCGTCTACGATTCAAGTGAACGTAAATGCGACACTTCCTTGCTAGGAAATAGCGTCTGCAGATGTCTAGGTATCGTAGCAATAGAGTTCTAATGCTTCATAAAAGCGATATCGCATCTCACTTCTATGTTTCATGGTAAGATATAATATGATTTGCGAAATGTTATGTATTCCTCGTCTACACTTCAAATGAATGTAAATGCGACACTTCCTTGCAAGGAAATAGCGTTTGCAGATGTCTACGTATCGAAGCAATAGTGTTCAAATTGTTCTTAAAAAGAGATATTGCATCACATATCTATGTTTCATGATAAGATATATTATTCATTGCGAAGTGTTATGCATTCTACGTCTACGATTCAAATGAACGTAAATGCGACACTTCCTTGCTAGGAAATAGCGTCCGCAGACGTCTAGGTATCGTAGCAATAGAGTTCTAATGCTTCTTAAAACGCGATATCGCATCTCATTTCTATGTTTCACGGTAAGATATAATATGATTTGCGAAGTGTTATGTATTCCTCGTCTACACTTCAAATGAATGTAAATGCGACACTTCCTTGCAAGGAAATAGCGTTTGCAGATATCTACCTATCGTAGCAATAGTGCTCTTATGCTTCTTAAAACGCGATATCGCATCTCATTTCTATGTTTCATGGTAAGATATAATATGATTTGCGAAGTGTTATGTATTCCTCGTCTACACTTCAAATGAATGTAAATGCGACACTTCCTTGCCAGGAAATAGCGATTGCAGATGTCTACGTATCGAAGCAATAGAGTTCAAATGCTTCTTAAAACGAGATATTGCATCTCATATCTATGTTTCATGATAAGATATAATATTCATTGCGAAGTGTTATGCATTCCTCGTCTACGATTCAAATGAAAGTAAATGCGACACTTCCTTGCAAGGAAATAGCGTTTACAGATGTCTACGTATCGAAGCAATAGTGTTCAGATGCTTCTTAAAACGATATATTGCATCACATATCTATGCTTCATGATAAGATATATTATTCATTGTGAAGTGTTATGCATTCTGCGTCTACGATTCAAGTGAACGTAAATGCGACACTTCCTTGCTAGGAAATAGCGTCTGCAGATGTCTAGGTATCGTAGCAATAGAGTTCTAATGCTTCATAAAAGCGATATCGCATCTCACTTCTATGTTTCATGGTAAGATATAATATGATTTGCGAAATGTTATGTATTCCTCGTCTACACTTCAAATGAATGTAAATGCGACACTTCCTTGCAAGGAAATAGCGTTTGCAGATGTCTACGTATCGAAGCAATAGTGTTCAAATTGTTCTTAAAAAGAGATATTGCATCACATATCTATGTTTCATGATAAGATATATTATTCATTGCGAAGTGTTATGCATTCTACGTCTACGATTCAAATGAACGTAAATGCGACACTTCCTTGCTAGGAAATAGCGTCCGCAGACGTCTAGGTATCGTAGCAATAGAGTTCTAATGCTTCTTAAAACGCGATATCGCATCTCATTTCTATGTTTCACGGTAAGATATAATATGATTTGCGAAGTGTTATGTATTCCTCGTCTACACTTCAAATGAATGTAAATGCGACACTTCCTTGCAAGGAAATAGCGTTTGCAGATGTCTAGGTATCGTAGCAATAGAGTTCTAATGCTTCTTGAAACGTGATATCGCATCTCATTTCTATGTTTCATGGTAAGATGTAATATGATTTGCGAAGTGTTATGTATTCCTCGTCTACACATCAAATGAATGTAAATTCGACACTTCCTTGCTAGGAAATAGCGTCTGCAGATATCTAGGTATCGTAGCAATAGTGCTCTTATGCTTCTTAAAACGCGATATCGCATTTCATTTCTATGTTTCATGGTAAGATATAATATGATTTGCGAAGTGTTATGTATTCCTCGTCTACACTTCAAATGAATGTAAATGCGACACTTCCTTGCCAGGAAATAGCGATTGCAGATGTCTACGTATCGAAGCAATAGAGTTCAAATGCTTCTTAAAACGAGATATTGCATCTCATATCTATGTTTCATGATAAGATATAATATTCATTGCGAAGTGTTATGCATTCCTCGTCTACGATTCAAATGAAAGTAAATGCGACACTTCCTTGCAAGGAAATAGCGTTTGCAGATGTCTACGTATCGTAGCAATAGAGTTCATATGATTCTTAAAACGCGATATCGCATCTCATTTCTATGTTTCATGGTAAGATATAACATGATTTGGGAAGTGTTATGTATTCCTCGTCTACACTTCAAATGAATGTGAATGCGATACTTCCTCGCTAGGAAATAGCGTTTGCAGATGTCTACGTATCGTAGCAATAGATTTCTAATGCTTCTTATAACGCGATATCGCATCTCATTTCTATGTTTCACTGTAAGATGTAACATGATTTAGGAAGTGTTATGTATTCCTCGTCTACACTTCAAATGAATGTGAATGCGATACTTCCTCGCTAGAAAATAGCGTTTGCAGATGTCTACGTATCGTAGCAATAGAGTTCATATGATTCTTAAAACGCGATAACGCATCTCATTTCTATGTTTCATGGTAAGATATAACATGATTTGCGAAGTGTTATGTGTTCCTCGTCTACACTTCAAATGAATGTGAATGCGATACTTCCTCGCTAGGAAATAGCGTTTGCAGATGTCTACGTATCGTAGCAATAGCTTTCTAATGCTTCTTAAAACGCGATATCGCATCTCATTTCTATGTTTCATGGTAAGATATAATATGATTTGCGAAGTGTCATGTATTCCTCGTCTACACTTCAAATGAATGTGACTGCGATATTTCCTCGCTAGGAAATAGCGTTTGCAGATGTCTACGTATCGTAGCAATAGATTTCTAATGCTTCTTAAAACGCGATATCGCATCTCATTTCTATGTTTCACTGTAAGATATAATATGGTTTGCGAAGTGTCATGTATTCCTCGTCTACACTTCAAATGAATGTAAATGCGACACTTCCTTGCAAGGAAATAGCGTTTGCAGATGTCTATCTATCGTAGCAATAGAGTTCTAATGCTTCTTGAAACGCGATATCGCATCTCATTTCTATGTTTCATGGTAAGATATAATATGATTTGCGAAGTGTTATGTATTCCTCGTCTACTCTTCAAATGAATGTAAATGCGACACTTCCTTGCAGGGAAATAGCGTTTGCAGATGTCTACGTATCGTAGCAAAAGAGTTCATATGATTCTTAAAACGCGATATCGCATCTCATTTCTATGTTTCATGGTAAGATATAACATAATTTGCGAAGTGATATGTATTCCTCGTCCACACTTCCAATGAATTTGAATGCGATACTTCCTCGCTAGGAAATAGCGTCTGCAGATGTCTACGTATCGTAGCAATTCCTTTATAATGCTTCTTAAAACGCGAGATCGCAACCCATTTCTATGTTTCATGGTAAGATATAATATGATTTGCGAAGTGTCATGTATTCCTCGCCTACACTTCAAATGAATGTAAATGCGACACTTCCTTGCTAGGAAATAGCGCATGCAGATGTCTACGTATCGTAGCAAAAGAGTTCATATGATTCTTAAAACGCGATATCGCATCTCATTTCTGTGTTTCATGGTAAGATATAACATGATTTGCGAAGTGTTATGTATTCCTCGTCTACACTTCAAATGAATTTGAATGCGATACTTCTTCGCTAGGAAATAGCGTTTGCAGATGTCTACGTATCGTAGCAATAGCTTTATAATGCTTCTTAAAACGCGAGATCGCATCCCATTTCTATGTTTCATGGTAAGATATAATATGATTTGCGAAGTGTCACGTATTCCTCGCCTACACCTCAAATGAATGTAAATGCGACACTTCCTTGCTAGGAAATAGCATCTGCAGATGTCTAGGTATCGTAGCAATAGAGTTCTAATGATTCTTAAAACGCGATATCGCATCTCATTTCTATGTTTCATGGTAAGATATATTATTCATTGTGAAGTGTTATGCATTCTGCGTCTACGATTCAAGTGAACGTAAATGCGACACTTCCTTGCTAGGAAATAGCGTCTGCAGATGTCTAGGTATCGTAGCAATAGAGTTCTAATGCTTCATAAAAGCGATATCGCATCTCACTTCTATGTTTCATGGTAAGATATAATATGATTTGCGAAATGTTATGTATTCCTCGTCTACACTTCAAATGAATGTAAATGCGACACTTCCTTGCAAGGAAATAGCGTTTGCAGATGTCTACGTATCGAAGCAATAGTGTTCAAATTGTTCTTAAAAAGAGATATTGCATCACATATCTATGTTTCATGATAAGATATATTATTCATTGCGAAGTGTTATGCATTCTACGTCTACGATTCAAATGAACGTAAATGCGACACTTCCTTGCTAGGAAATAGCGTCCGCAGACGTCTAGGTATCGTAGCAATAGAGTTCTAATGCTTCTTAAAACGCGATATCGCATCTCATTTCTATGTTTCACGGTAAGATATAATATGATTTGCGAAGTGTTATGTATTCCTCGTCTACACTTCAAATGAATGTAAATGTGACACTTCCTTGCAAGGAAATAGCGTTTGCAGATGTCTACCTATCGTAGCAATAGTGCTCTTATGCTTCTTAAAACGCGATATCGCATGTCATTTCTATGTTTCATGGTAGGATATAATATGATTTGCGAAGTGTTATGTATTCCTCGTCTACACTTCAAATGAATGTAAATGCGACACTTCCTCGCAAGGAAATAGCGTTTGCAGATGTCTACCTATCGTAGCAGTAGAGTTCTAATGCTTCTTAAAACGCGATATCGCATCTCATTTCTATGTTTCACTGTAAGATATAATATGGTTTGCGAAGTGTCATGTATTCCTCGTCTACACTTCAAATGAATGTAAATGCGACACTTCCTTGCAAGGAAATAGCGTTTGCAGATGTCTACCTATCGTAGCAATAGTGCTCTTATGCTTCTTAAAACGCGATATCGCATCTCATTTCTATGTTTCATGGTAAGATATAATATGATTTGCGAAGTGTTATGTATTCCTCGTCTACTCTTCAAATGAATGTAAATGCGACACTTCCTTGCAAGGAAATAGCGTTTGCAGATGTCTACGTATCGTAGCAAAAGAGTTCATATGATTCTTAAAACGCGATATCGCATCTCATTTCTATGTTTCATGGTAAGATATAACATGATTTGCGAAGTGATATGTATTCCTCGTCTACACTTCAAATGAATTTGAATGCGATACTTCCTCGCTAGGAAATAGCGTTTGCAGATGTCTACGTATCGTAGCAATTGCTTTATAATGCTTCTTAAAACGCGAGATCGCATCCCATTTCTATGTTTCATGGTAAGATATAATATGATTTGCGAAGTGTCATGTATTCCTCGCCTACACTTCAAATGAATGTAAATGCGACACTTCCTTGCTAGGAAATAGCGTATGCAGATGTCTACGTATCGTAGCAAAAGAGTTCATATGATTCTTAAAACGCGATATCGCATCTCATTTCTGTGTTTCATGGTAAGATATAACATGATTTGCGAAGTGTTATGTATTCCTCGTCTACACTTCAAATGAATTTGAATGCGATACTTCTTCGCTAGGAAATAGCGTTTGCAGATGTCTACGTATCGTAGCAATAGCTTTATAATGCTTCTTAAAACGCGAGATCGCATCCCATTTCTATGTTTCATGGTAAGATATAATATGATTTGCGAAGTGTCATGTATTCCTCGCCTACACCTCAAATGAATGTAAATGCGACACTTCCTTGCTAGGAAATAGCATCTGCAGATGTCTAGGTATCGTAGCAATAGAGTTCTAATGATTCTTAAAACGCGATATCGCATCTCATTTCTATGTTTCATGGTAAGATATAATATGATTTGCGAAGTGTTATGTATTCCTCGTCTACACTTCAAATGAATGTAAATGCGACACTTCCTTTCAAGGAAATAGCGTTTGCTGATGTCTACCTATCGTGGCAGTAGAGTTCTAATGCTTCTTAAAACGCGATATCGCATCTCATTTCTATGTTTCATGTTAAGATATAATATGATTTGCGAAGTGTCATGTATTCCTCGTCTACACTTCAAATGAATGTAAATGCGACACTTCCTTGCAAGGTAATAGCGTTTACAGATGTCTACGTATCGAAGCAATAGTGTTCAAATGCTTCTTAAAACGATATATTGCATCACATATCTATGTTTCATGATAAGATATATTATTCATTGTGAAGTGTTATGCATTCTGCGTCTACGATTCAAGTGAACGTAAATGCGACACTTCCTTGCTAGGAAATAGCGTCCGCAGACGTCTAGGTATCGTAGCAATAGAGTTCTAATGCTTCTTAAAACGCGATATCGCATCTCATTTCTATGTTTCACGGTAAGATATAATATGATTTGCGAAGTGTTATGTATTCCTCGTCTACACTTCAAATGAATGTAAATGCGACACTTCCTTGCAAGGAAATAGCGTTTGCAGATGTCTACCTATCGTAGCAATAGTGCTCTTATGCTTCTTAAAACGCGATATCGCATATCATTTCTATGTTTCATGGTAGGATATAATATGATTTGCGAAGTGTTATGTATTCCTCGTCTACACTTCAAATGAATGTAAATGCGACACTTCCTCGCAGGGAAATAGCGTTTGCAGATGTCTACCTATCGTAGCAATAGAGTTCTTATGATTCTTAAAACGCGATATCGCATCTCATTTCTATGTTTCACGGTAAGATATAATATGATTGGCGAAGTGTTATGTATTCCTCGTCTACACTTCAAATGAATGTAAATGCGACACTTCCTTGCCAGGAAATAGCGTTTGCAGATGTCTACCTATCGTAGCAATAGAGTTCTAATGCTTCTTAAAACGCGATATCGCATCTCATTTCTATGTTTCATGGTAAGATATAATATGATTTGCGAAGTGTTATGTATTCCTCGTCTACACTTCAAATGAATGTAAATGCGACACTTCCATGCAAGGAAATAGCGTTTGCAGATGTCTACCTATCGTAGCAATAGTGCTCTTATGCTTCTTAAAACGCGATATCGCATCTCATTTCTATGTTTCATGGTAAGATATAATATGATTTGCGAAGTGTTATGTATTCCTCGTCTACACTTCAAATGAATGTAAATGCGACACTTCCTTGCCAGGAAATAGCGATTGCAGATGTCTACGTATCGAAGCAATAGAGTTCAAATGCTT
Source organism: Xylocopa sonorina (assembly GCF_050948175.1). Taxonomy (NCBI): domain Eukaryota; kingdom Metazoa; phylum Arthropoda; class Insecta; order Hymenoptera; family Apidae; genus Xylocopa; species Xylocopa sonorina. Next base: position 489,337 of record NW_027490146.1, read on the forward strand.
CTTAAAACGAGATATTGCATCTCATATCTATGTTTCATGATAAGATATAATATTCATTGCGAAGTATTATGCATTCCTCGTCTACACTTCAAATGAATGTGAATACGATACTTCCTCGCTAGGAAATAGCGTTTGCAGATATCTACGTATCGTAGCAATAGATTTCTAATGCTTCTTAAAACGCGATATCGCATCTCATTTCTATGTTTCACTGTAAGATATAATATGGTTTGCGAAGTGTCATGTATTCCTCGTCTACACTTCAAATGAATGTAAATGCGACACTTCCTCGCTAGGAAATAGCGTTTGCAGATATCTACGTATCGTAGCAATAGGTTTCTAATGCTTCTTAAAACGCGATATCGCATCTCATTTCTATGTTTCACTGTAAGATATAATATGGTTTGCGAAGTGTCATGTATTCCTCGTCTACACTTCAAATGAATGTAAATGCGACACTTCCTTGCAAGGAAATAGCGTTTGCAGATGTCTACGTATCGAAGCAATAGAGTTCAAATGCTTCTTAAAACGAGATATTGCATCACATATCTATGTTTCATGATAAGATATATTATTCATTGCGAAGTGTTATGCATTCTGCGTCTACGATTCAAATGAACGTAAATGCGACACTTCCTTGCTAGGAAATAGCATCTGCAGATGTCTAGGTATCGTAGCAATAGAGTTCTAATGCTTCATAAACGCGATATCGCATCTCATTTTGTATGTTTCATGGTAAGATATAATATGATTTGCGAAGTGTTATGTATTCCTCGTCTACACTTCATATGAATGTTAATGCGACACTTCCTTGCAAGGAAAGTGCGTTTGCAGATGTCTATGTATCGTAGCAATAGAGTTCTAATGATTCTTAAAACGCGATATCGCATCTCATTTCTATGTTTCATGGTAAGATATAGTATGATTTGCGTAGTGTTATGTGCTCCTCGTCTACACTTCAAATGAATGTAAATGCGACACTCCCTTGAAAGGAAATAGCGTCTGCAGATGTCTAGGTATCGTAGCGATAGAGTTCTAATGCTTCTCAAAACGCAATATCGCATCTCATTTCTATGTTTCATCGTAAGATATAATATGATTTGCGAACTGTTATGTATTCCTCGTCTACACTTCAAATGCATGTAAATGCGACACTTCCTTGCAAGGAAATAGCGTTTGCAGATGTCTACGTATCGAAGCAATAGTGTTCAAATGCTTCTTAAAAAGAGATATTGCATCACATATCTATGTTTCATGATAAGATATATTATTCATTGAGAAGTGTTATGCATTCTACGTCTACGATTCAAGTGAACGTAAATGCGACACTTCCTTGCTAGGAAATAGCGTCTGCAGATGTCTAGGTATCGTAGCCATAGAGTTCTAATGCTTCTTAAAACGCGATATCGCATCTCATTTCTATGTTTCATGGTAAGATATTACATGATTTGCGAAGTGTTATGTATTCCTCGTCTACACTTCAAACGAATGTAAATGCGACATTTCCTTGCAAGGAAATAGCGTCTGCAGATGTCTACGTATCGTAGCAATAGAGTTCTTATGATTCTTAAAACGCGATATCGCATCTCATTTCTATGTTTCATGGTAAGATATAATATGATTTGCGAAGTGTTATGTATTCCTCGTCTACACTTCAAATGAATGTAAATGCGACACTTCCTTGCAAGGAAATAGCGTTTGCAGATGTCTACGTATCGAAGCAATAGTGTTCAAATGCTTCTTAAAAAGAGATATTGCATCACATATCTATGTTTCATGATAAGATATATTATTCATTGAGAAGTGTTATGCATTCTACGTCTACGATTCAAGTGAACGTAAATGCGACACTTCCTTGCTAGGAAATAGCGTCTGCAGATGTCTAGGTATCGTAGCCATAGAGTTCTAATGCTTCTTAAAACGCGATATCGCATCTCATTTCTATGTTTCATGGTAAGATATTACATGATTTGCGAAGTGTTATGTATTCCTCGTCTACACTTCAAACGAATGTAAATGCGACATTTCCTTGCAAGGAAATAGCGTCTGCAGATGTCTACGTATCGTAGCAATAGAGTTCTAATGCTTCTCAAAACGCAATATCGCATCTCATTTCTATGTTTCATCGTAAGATATAATATGATTTGCGAACTGTTATGTATTCCTCGTCTACACTTCAAATGAATGTAAATGCGACACTTCCTCGCTAGGAAATAGCGTCTGCAGATGTCTACGTATCGTAGCAATAGAGTTCTTATGATTCTTAAAACGCGATATCGCATCTCATTTCTATGTTTCACGGTAAGATATAATATGATTTGCGAAGTGTTATGTATTCCTCGTCTACACTTCAAATGAATGTAAATGCGACACTTCCTTGCAAGGAAATAGCGTTTGCAGATGTCTACCTATCGTAGCAGTAGAGTTCTAATGCTTCTTTAAACGCGATATCGCATCTCATTTCTATGTTTCATGGTAAGATATAATATGATTTACGAGGTGTTATGTATTCCTCGTCTACACTTCAAATAAATGTAAATGCGACACTTCCTCGCTAGGAAATAGTGTTTGCAGATGTCTACGTATCGTACCAATAGAGTTCTTATGATTCTTAAAACCCGATATCGCATCTCATTTCTATGGATCATAGTGAGATATAATATGATTTGCGAAGTGTTATGTATTCCTCGTCTACACTTCAAATGATTGTAAATGCGACACTTCCTTGCAAGGAAATTGCGTCTGCAGATGTCTAGGTATCGTAGCGATGGAGTCCAATGCTTCTTAAAACGCGATATCGCAACTCATTTCTATGTTTCATGGTAAGATATAATATGATTTGCGAAGTGTTATGTATTCCTCGTCTACACTTCAAATGAATGTAAATGCGACACTTCCTTGCTAGGAAATAGCGTCTGCAGATGTCTAGGTATCGTAACAATAGTGTTCAAATGCTTCTTAAAACGAGATATTGCATCTCATATCTATGTTTTATGATAAGATATAATATTCATTGCGAAGTGTTATGCATTCCTCGTCTACGATTCAAATGAATGTAAATGCGACACTTCCTTGCTAGGAAATTGCGTCTGCAGATGCCTAGGTATCGTAGCAATAGAGTTCTAATGCTTCTTAAAACGCGATATCGCATCTCATTTCTATGTATCATGGTAAGATATAATATGATTTGCGAAGTGATATGTATTCCTCGTCTACACTTCAAATGAATGTAAATGCGACACTTCCTTGGAAAGAAATAGCGTTTGCAGATGTCTACGTATCGTAGCAATAGATTTTTAATGCTTCTTAAAACGTGATATCGCATCTCATTTCTATGTTTCATGGTAAGATATAATATGATTTGCGATGTGTCATGTATTCCTCGTCTACACTCCAAATGAATGTAAATGCGACACTTCCTTGCTAGGAAATAGCGTCTGCAGATGTCTAGGTATCGTAGCAATAGAGTTCAAATGCTTCTTAGAACGAGATATAGAATCTCATATCCATGTTTCATGATAAGATATAATATTCATTGCGAAGTGTTATGCATTCCTCGTCTGCGATTCAAATGAACGTAAATGCGACGCTTCCTTGCAAGGAAATAGCGTTTACAGATGTCTACGTATCGAAGCAATAGAGTTCAAATGCTTCTTAAAACGAGATATTGCATCACATATCTATGTTTCATGATAAGATATATTATTCATTGCGAAGTGTTATGCATTCTGCGTCTACGCTTCAAGTGAACGTAAATGCGACACTTCCTTGCTAGGGAATAGCGCCTGCAGATGTCTAGGTATCGTAGCAATAGAGTTCTAATGCTTCATAAAAGCGATATCGCTTCTCATTTCTATGTTTCATGGTAAAATATTATATGATTTGCGAAGTGTTATGTATTCCTCGCCTACACTTCAAATGAATGTAAATGCGACACTTCCTTGCAAGGAAATAGCGTCTGCAGATGTCTACGTATCGTAGCAATAGAGTTCATATGATTCTTAAACCGCGATATCGCATCCCATTTCTATGTTTCATGGTAAGATATAATATGATTTGCGAAGTGTTATGTATTCCTCGTCTACACTTCATATGAATGTTAATGCGACACTTCCTTGCAAGGATAGTGCGTTTGCAGATGTCTACGTATCGTAGCAATAGAGTTCTTATGATTCTTAAAACGCGATATCGCATCTCATTTCTATGTTTCATGGTAAGATATAATATGATTTGCGTAGTGTTATGTATACCTCGTATTCACTTCAAAAGAATGTAAATGCGACACTTCCCTGCTAGGAAATATTGTTTGCAGATGTCTACGTATAGTAGCAATAGACTTCCAATGCTTCTTAAAACGAGATGTCGAACTTCATTTCTATGTTTCATGAAAAGATATAATATTCATTGCGAAGTGTCATGTATACCTCGTATTCACTTCAAAAGAATGTAAATGCGACACTTCCCTGCTGGGAAATAACATTTGCAGATGTCTACGCATCGTAGCAATAGAGATCTAATGATTCTTAAAACGCGATATCACATCTCACTTCTATTTTTCATGATAAGATATATTATTCATTATGGAGTATTATGTATACCTCGTATTCACGTCAAAAGAATGTAAATGCAACACTTCCACGCAAGGAAATAGCGTTTGCAGATGTCTACGTATCGAAACAAGAGAGATCTAATGATTCTTAAAACACGATATCACATCTCACTTCTATGTTTCAAGATAAGATATATTATTCATTATGGAGTGTTATGTATACCTCGTATTGACTTCAAAATAATGTAAATACTACACTTCCTTGCTAGGAAATATTGTTTGCAGATGTCTACGTATCGTAGCAATAGTGTTCTAATGCTTCTTAAAATGAGAAGTCGTATTTCATTTCTATGTTTCGTAATAAGATATAATATTCATTGTGGAATGTTATGTTTACCTCGTATTCACTTCAAAAGAATGTAAATGCGACACTTCCATGCTAGGAAATAGCGTTTGCAGATGTCTACGTATCGTAGCAATAGAGTTCTAATGCTTCCTAAAACGCGATATAGCATCTCAGTTCTATGTTTCATGATAAGATATAACATTCATTGCTAAGTGTCATGTATACCTCGTATTCACTTCAAAAGAATGTAAATGCGACACTTCCATGCTAGGAAATAGCGTTTGCAGATGTCTACGTATCGTAGCAATAGAGTTCTAATGCTTCCTAAAACGCGATATCGCATCTCAGTTCTATGTTTCATGATAAGATATAATATTCATTGTGAAGTGTCATGTATACCTCGTATTCACTTCAAAAGGATGTAAATGCGACACGTCCTTGCAAGGAAATAGCGTTTCCAGATGACAACGTGTCGAAGCAATAGAGATCTAATGATTCCTAAAACGCGATATCGCATGTCACATCTATGTTTCATGATAAGATATAATATTCATTGCGAAGTGTCATGCACACCTCGATTTCACATCACAAGAATGTAAATGCGACACTGCCTTGCTAGGAAATATTGTTTGCAGATGTCTACGTATATTAGCAATAGAGTTCTAATGCTTCTCAAAACGCGATATAGCACCTCATTCCTATGTTTCATGATAAGATATAATATTCATTGCGAAGTGTCACGTATATCTCGTATTCACTTCAAAAGAATGTAAATGCGACACTTCCATGCTAGGAAATAGCGTTTGCAGATGTCTACGTATCATAGCATTAGAGTTCTAATGCTTCTTAAAATGCGATATCGAATCTCACTTCTATGTTTCACGATAGGATATAATATTCATTGCGAAGTGTCATGTATACCTCGTATTCACTTCAAATGAATGTCAATGCGACACTTACATGCTAGGAAATAGCGTTTGCAGATGTCTACGTATCGTAGCAATAGAGTTCTAATGCTTCCTAAAACGCGATATAGCATCTCAGTTCTATGTTTCATGATAAGATATAACATTCATTGCTAAGTGTCATGTATACCTCGTATTCACTTCAAAAGAATGTAAATGCGACACTTCCATGCTAGGAAATAGCGTTTGCAGATGTCTACGTATCGTAGCAATAGAGTTCTAATGCTTCCTAAAACGCGATATCGCATCTCAGTTCTATGTTTCATGATAAGATATAATATTCATTGTGAAGTGTCATGTATACCTCGTATTCACTTCAAAAGGATGTAAATGCGACACGTCCTTGCAAGGAAATAGCGTTTCCAGATGACTACGTGTCGAAGCAATAGAGATCTAATGATTCCTAAAACGCGATATCGCATCTCACATCTATGTTTCATGATAAGATATAATATTCATTGCGAAGTGTCATGCACACCTCGATTTCACATCACAAGAATGTAAATGCGACACTGCCTTGCTAGGAAATATTGTTTGCAGATGTCTACGTATATTAGCAATAGAGTTCTAATGCTTCTCAAAACGCGATATAGCACCTCATTCCTATGTTTCATGATAAGATATAATATTCATTGCGAAGTGTCACGTATATCTCGTATTCACTTCAAAAGAATGTAAATGCGACACTTCCATGCTAGGAAATAGCGTTTGCAGATGTCTACGTATCATAGCATTAGAGTTCTAATGCTTCTTAAAATGCGATATCGAATCTCACTTCTATGTTTCACGATAGGATATAATATTCATTGCGAAGTGTCATGTATACCTCGTATTCACTTCAAATGAATGTCAATGCGACACTTCCATGCTAGGAAATAGCGTTTGCTGATGTCTACGTATCGTAGCAATAGAGTTCTAATGCTTCTTAAAACGCGATATCGCATCACATTTCTACGCTTCATGATAAGATATAATATTCCTTGCGAAGTGTCATGTATACCTCGTATTCACTTCAAAAGAATGTAAAGGCGACACTTCCTTGCTAGGAAATAACATTTGCAGATGTCTACGCATCGTAGCAATAGAGGTCTAGTGCTTCTTATATCGCGATATCGCATCTCACTTCTATGTTTCGAGATAAGATATAATATTCATTGCGAAGTGTTTTGTATACCTCGTATTATCTTCAAAAGAATGTAAATGCGACACTTCCTTGCTAGGAAATAGCGTTTCCAGATGACTACGTATCGTAAGAATAGAGTTCTAATACTTCTTAAAATGAGAAGTCGTATTTCATTTCTATGTTTCATGATAATATATAATATCCATTGCGAAGTGTCATGTACACCTCGTATTCACATCAAAAGAATGTATATGCGACACTTCCTTGCTAGGAAATAGCGTTTGCAGATGTCTCCGTATCGAAGCAGTGGAGTTCTATTGCTTTTTAGAACGCGATATCGCATCTCATTTCTATGTTTCATGATAAGCTATAATATTCATTGCGAAGTGTCATATATAGCTCGTATTTACTTCAAAAGAATGTAATGGCGACACTTCCATGCTAGGAAATAGCGTTTCCAGATGACCACGTATCGTAGGAATAGAGTTCTAATACTTCTTAAAACGAGATGTCGCATCTCATTTCTATGTTTCATGATAAGATATAATATTCATTGTGGAGTGTTATGTATACCTCGTATTCACGTCAAAAGAATGTAAATGCGACACTTCCTTGCTAGGAAATATTATTTGCATATGTCTACGTATCGTAAAAATAGAGTTCTAATGCATCTTAAAACGCGATATCGCAACTCGCGTCTATGTTTCCTGATCAGATGTAATATTCGTTGCGAAGTGTAATGTTTACCTCGCATTCACTTCAAATGAATGTAAATGCGGCACTTCCGTGCTAGGAAATAGCGTTTGCAGATGTCTACGTATCGTAGCAATAGAGTTCTAATGCTTCTTAGAACCCGATATCGCATCTCATTTCTATATTTCATGATAAGATATAATGTTCATTGCGATGTGTCATGTACACCTCGTATTCACTTCAAATGAATGTAGATGCGACACTTCCTTCCTAGGAAATAGCGTTTGCAGATATCTACGTATCGTAGCAACAGTGTTCTAATGCTACTTAAATCGCGATATCGCATCTCATTTCTGTTTCGTGATAAGATATAATATTCATTGCGAAGTGTCGTGTATACCTCGTATTCACTTCAAAAGAATGTAAATGCGACACTTCCTTCCTAGGAAATAGCGTTTGCAGATGTTTACGTACCGAAACCATAGAGCTCTAATGCTTCTTAAAACGACATGTTGCATCTCATTTTTATGTTTCATGGTAAGATATAGTATTCATTGCGAAGTGTCATGTATACCTCGCATTCACTTCAACAGAATGTAAATGCGACACTTCCTTGCTAGGAAATAGCGTTTGCAGATGGGTACGTATCGCAGCAATAGATTTCTAACGCTTCTTGAAACGCGATATCACATCTCATTCATATGTTTCATGATAAGATATAATGTTCATTGCGATGTGACATGTATACCTCACATTCACTACAAAAGAATGTAGATGCGACACTTCCTTGCAAGGAAATAGCGTTTTCAGATGTCTACGTATCGAAGCTATAGAGTTCTAATGCTACTTATAACGCGATGTCTCATCTCAATTCTATGTTCCATGATAAGATATAATATTCATTGCGATGTGTCATGTATACCTCGTATTCACTTCAAATGAATGTAAATGCGACACTTCCTTGCTAGGAAATAGCGTTTCCAGATGTCTACGTATCGTAGCAGCAGAGTTCTAACGCTTCTTAAAACGAGATGTCGCATATCATTTCTATGTTTCATGATGCGATATAATATTCATTGCGGAGTGTCATGTATACCACGTAACCACTTCAAAAGTATGTAAATGCGACACTTCCTCGCTAGGAAATAGCATTTCCAGATGTCTACGTATCGTAGCAGTAGAGTTCTAACGCTTCTTAAAACGAGATGTCGCATATCATTTCTATGTTTCATGATACGATATAATATTCATTGCGGAGTGTCATGTATACCTCGTAAGCACTTCAAAAGTATGTAAATGCGACACTTCCTTGCTAGGAAATAGCGTTTGCAGATGTCTACGTATCGAAGCAACAAGGTTCTACTGCTTTCTAAATCGCGATATCGCATTACACTTCTATGTTCCGTGATAAGGTATAATATTCATTGCCCAGTGTCAATTATACCTCGCATACACTTCAAATGAATGCAAATGCGGTCCTTCCTTGCTAGGAAATAATGTTTGCAGATGTCTCCGTATCGAAGCAATAGATTTCTAATGCTTCTTAAAACGCGATATCGCATTTCATTTCTATGTTTCATGATAAGATATAATATTCATTGCGATGTGTCACTTATATCTCGCATACACTTCAAATGAATGTAAATGCGACACTTCCTTGCTAGGAAATAGCGTTTTCAGATGTCTACGCATCGAAGCAATAGAGTTTTAATGCTTCTTAAAACGAGATGTCGCACCTCACTCCTATGTTTCATGAAAAAAAATAATATTCATTCCGAAGTGTCATGTATACCTGGTATTCACCTCAAAATTATGTAAATGTGACAGTCCTTGCTAGGGAATAGCGTTTGCAGATGTCTACGTATCGGAGCAATAGTGTTTTAATGCTTCTTAAAACGAGATGTCGCATCTCACTTCTATGTTTCATGATAAGAAATAATATTCATTGCGAAGTGTCATGTATACCTCGTATGCACTTCAAATGAATGTCAAGGCGACACTTCCTTGCTAGGAAATAGCGTTTGCAGATGTCTGCGTATCGAAGCAATAGAGTTTTAATGCTTCTCAAAACGCGATACCGCATCTCATTTCTATGTTTCAGGATGAGACATGATCCTCATTGCGAAGTGTCATGTATACATCGTATTCACTTCAAAAGAATGTAAATGCGACACTTCCCTCCTTGGAAATAGCGTTTGCAGATGTCTACGTATCGTAGCAACAGTGTTCTAATGCTACTTAAATCGCGATATCGCATCTCATTTCTGTTTCGTGATAAGATATAATATTCATTGCGAAGTGTCGTGTATTCCTCATATTCACTTCAAAAGAATGTAAATGCGACACTTCCTTGCCAGGAAATAGCGTTTGCAGATTTCCACATATCGCAGGAATGGTGTTCTAATGCTTCTCAAAACGCGATATCGCATCTCATTTCTATCGTTCATGATAAGATATGATATTCATTGCGAAGTGTCACTTAAACCTCGCATACACCTCAATTGAATGTAAATGCGACACTTCCTTCCTAGGAAATAGCGTTTGCAGATGTCTACGTATCGTACCAATAGTGTTCTAATGCTTCTTGAAACGCGATATCGCATCTCATTTCTATGTTTCGTGACAAGATATAATATTCATTGAGGAGTGTTATGTATACCTCGTATTCGCCTCAAAAGAATGTAAGTGGGACACTTCCTTGCTATAAAATATCGTTTGCAGAAGTCTATGTATCGTAGCAATAGAGTCCTAATGCTTCTTAAAACGAGATGTCGCATTTCATTCCTATGTTTCGTGATAAGATATAATATTCATTGCGAAGTGTCATGTATGCCTCGTATTCACTTCTAAAGAATGTAAATGTGACAATTCCTTGCTAGGAAATAGCGTTTGCAGTTGTCTACGTATCGTAGCAATAAAGTTCAAATGCTTCTTACATCGCGATATCGCATCTCATTTTTATGCTTCATGATGAGATATAATATTCATTGCGAAGTGTCATGTATGCCTCGTATTCACTTCAAATGAAAGTAAATGCTACACTTCCTTGCTGGGAAATAGCGGTTCGAGATGTCTACGTATCGAAGCGTTGGAGTTCTAATGCTTCTTAAAACGCGACATCGCACCTTTCTTCGATGTTTCATGATAAGATATAACATTCATTGCGAAGTATTATGTATACTTCGTCTATACTCTGAATGAAAGTAAATGCCACATTTCCTTGCTGGGAAATATTCCACCATTGCTTCGATACGTGGACATCTGCAAAAGCTATTTCCTAGCATGGAAGTGTCACATTTACATTCTTTTGAAGTGAATGCGAGATATACATGACACTTCGCAATGAATATTATATCTTATCATGAAACATAGGTATGAGGTGCTATATCGCGTTTTGAGAAGCATTAGCACTCTATTGCTAATATACGTAGACATCTGCAAACTCTATTTCCTAGGAAGGAAATGTCGCATTTACATTCCATTGAAGTGAACGCGAGGTATACATGACACTTCACAATGAATATTATATCTTATCATGAAACATAGAAATGAGATGCGGCATCTCGTTTTAAGAAGCATTAGAACTCTATTGCTACGATACGTAGACATCTGCAAACGCTATTACCTAGCATGGAAGTGCCGCATTTACATTCTTTTGAAGTGAATACGACTTATACATGACACTTAGCAGTGAATATTATTTCTTATCTCGAAACATAGAAGTGAGATGCGATATCGCGATTTAAGAAGCACTGGAACTCTATTGCTACTATACGTAGTCGTCTGGAAACGCTATTTCCTAGCAAGGAAGAGTCGCATTTACATTCTTTTGAAGTGAATACGAGGTATACATGACACTTCGCAATGAATATTATAGCTTATCATGAAACATAGGAATGAGGTGCTATATCGTGTTTTGAGAAGCATTAGAACTCTATTGCTAATATGCGTAGACATCTGCAAACTCTATTTCCTAGCATTACACTTACATTCCACTTACGTTCCACTGAAGTGAAAACGAGGTATACATAACACTCCACAATGATTATTATATCTTATCACGAAACATAGAAATGAAATGCCGCATCTCGTTTTAAGACGCATTAGAACTCTATTGCTACGATACGTAGACATCTGCAAACGCTATTTCCTAGCATGGAAGTGTCATATTTACATTCTTTTGAAGTGAATACGAGGTATACATGACACTTCGCTATGAATATTATATCTTATCATGAAACATAGAAGTGAGATGCGATATCGCGTTCTAAGAAGCATTAGAACTCTATTGCTACGATACGTAGTCATCTGGAAACGCTATTTCCTAGCAAGGAAGTGTCGCATTTACATTCTTTTGAAGTGAATACGAGGTATACATGACACTTCGCAATGATTATTATATCTAATCATGAGACATAGAAATGAGATGCGACATCTCGTTTTAAGAAGCATTAGAACACTATTGCTACGATACGTAGACATCTGCAAACGCTATTTCCTAGCATGGAAGTGTCGCATTTACATTCCTTTGAAGTGAATACGAGATATACATGACACTTCGCAATGAATATTATAGCTTATCATGAAACATAGGAATGAGGTGCTACATCGCGTTTTGAGAAGCATTAGAACTCTATTGCTATTATACGTAGAAATCTGCAAACTCTATTTCCTAGCAAGGAAATTTCGCCCTTACATTCCACTGAAGTGAATACGAGGTATACATGACATTACACAATGAATATTATATCTTATTACGAAACATAGAAATGAAATACGACATCTCGTTTTAAGAAGCATTAGTACTCTGTTGCTGTGATACATAGACATCTGCAAACAATATTTCCTAGCAAGGAAGTGTCGCATTTACATTCTTGTGAAGTGAAATCGAGGTAAACATGACACTTCGCACTGAATATTATATCTTATCATGAAACATAGAAGAGAGGTGCGATATCGCATTTTAGGGAGCATTAGAACTCTATTGCTGTGATTCGTAGACATCTGCAAACAATATTTCCTAGCAAGGAAGTGTCGCATTTACATTCTTGTGAAGCGAAATCGAGGTATACATGACACTTCGCAATGAATATTATATCTTATCATGAAACATAGGAATGAGGTGCTATATCGCGTTTTGAGAAGCATTAGAACTCTATAGCTACGATACGTAGACATCTGCAAAGGCTATTTCCTAGCATGGAAGGGTCGCATTTACATTCTTTTGAAGTGAGTACGAGGTATACATAACACTCCATAATGAATATTATATCTTATCATGAAACATAGCAGTGAGATGCGATATCGCGTTTTAAGAAGCATTAGAACTCTATTGCTACGATACGTAGACATCTGCAAAAGCTATTTCCTAGCATGGAAGTGTCGCATTTACATTCATTTGAAGTGAATACGAGGTATACATGACACTTCGCAATGAATATTATATCTTATCATGAAACATAGGAATGAGGTGCTATATCGCGTTTTGAGAAGCATTAGAACTCTATTGCTATTATACGTAGACATCTGCAAACTCTATTTCCTAGCAAGGAAATTTCGCACTTAGATTCCACTGAAGTGAATACGAGGTATACATAACATTACACAATGAATATTATATCTTATTACGAAACATAGAAGTGAAATACGACATCTCGTTTTAAGAAGCATTAATACTCTATTGTTGTGATACGTAGACATCTGCAAACAATATTTCCTAGCAAGGAAGTGTCGCATTTATATTCTTTTGAAGTGAATACGAGGCATACATGACACTTCGCAATGAATATTATACCTTATCATGAAACATAGAAGAGAGGTGCGATATCGCGTTTTAGGAAGCATTAAAACTCTATTGCTGCGATACGTAGACATCTGCAAACGTTATTTCCTAGCATGGAAGTGTCGCATTTACATTCTTTTGAAGTGAATACGAGATATGCATGACACCTCGCAATGAATATTATATCTTATCATGAAACATAGGAATGAGGTGCTATATCGCGTTTTGAGAAGCATTAGAACTCTATTGCTAATATGCGTAGACATCTGCAAACTCTATTTCCTAGCATTACACTTACATTCCACTTACTTTCCACTTACATTCCACTGAAGTGAATACGAGGTATACATAACAATCCACAATGAATATTATATCTTATCACGAAACATAGAAATGAAATGCGGCATCTCGTTTTAAGACGCATTAGAACTCTATTGCTACGATACGTAGACATCTGCAAAGGCTAATTCCTAGCATGGAAGGGTCGCATTTACATTCTTTTAAAGTGAGTACGAGGTATACATGACACTCCATAATGAATATTATATCTTATCATGAAACATAGCAGTGAGATGCGATATCGCGTTTTAAGAAGCATTAGAACTCTATTGCTACGACACGTAGGCATCTGCAAACGCTATTTCCTAGCATGGAAGTGTCGCATTTACATTCTTTTGAAGTGAATACGAGATATACATGACACTTCGCAATGAATATTATATCTTATCATGAAACATACGAATGAGGTGCTATATCGCGTTTTGAAAAGCATTAGAACTCTATTGCTATTATACGTAGACATCTGCAAACTCTATTTCCTAGCAAGGAAATTTCGCACACACATTCCACTGAAGTGAATACGAGGTATACATAACATTACACAATGAATATTATATCTTATTACGAAACATAGAAGTGAAATACGACATCTCGTTTTACGAAGCATTAGAACTCTATTGCTACGATACGTAGACATCTGCAAAGGCTATTTCCTAGCATGGAAGGGTCGCATTTACATTCTTTTGAAGTGAGTACGAGGTATACATAACACTCCATAATGAATATTATATCTTATCATGAAACATAGCAGTGAGAAGCGATATCGCGTTTTAAGAAGCATTAGAACTCTATTGCTACGATACGTAGACATCTGCAAACGCTATTTCCTAGCATGGAAGTGTCGCATTTACATTCATTTGAAGTGAATACGAGGTATACATGACACTTCGCAATGAATATTATACCTTATCATGAAACATGGAAGAGAGATGCGATATCGCGTTTTAGGAAGCATTAGAACTCTATTGCTGCGATACGTAGACATCTGCAAACGCTATTTCCTAGCATGGAAGTGTCGCATTTACATTCCTTTGAAGTGAATACGAGATATACATGACACTTCGCAATGAATATTATAGCTTATCATGAAACATAGGAATGAGGTGCTATATCGCGTTTTGAGAAGCATTAGAACTCTATTGCTATTATACGTAGACATCTGCAAACTCTATTTCTTAGCAAGGAAATTTAGCACTTACATTCCACTGAAGTGAATACGAGGTATACATAGCATTACACAATGAATATTATACCTTATTACGAAACATAGAAATGAAATACGACATCTCGTTTGAAGAATCATTAGTACTCTATTGCTGTGATACGTAGACATCTCCAAACAATATTTCCTAGCAAGGAAGTGTCGCATTTACATTCTTGTGAAGTGAAATCGAGGTATACATGACACTTCGCAATGAATATTATATCTTATCATGGAACATAGAAGTGAGATGCGATATCGCGTTCTAAGAAGCATTAGAACCCTATTACTGCGATACGTAGACATCTGCAAACGCTACTTCCTAGCATGGAAGTGTCGCATTTACATTCTTTTGTAGTGAATACGAGGTATACATGACACTTCGAAATGAATATTATATCTTATCATGAAACATAGGAATGAGGTGCTATATCGCGTTTTGAGAAGCATTAGAACTCTATTGCTATTATACGTAGACATCTGCAAACTCTATTTCCTAGCAAGGAAATTTCGCACTTACATTCCACTGATGTGAATACGAGGTATACATAACATTACACAATGAATATTATACCTTACTACGAAACATAGAAGTGAAATACGACATCCCGTTTTAAGAAGCATTAGTACTCTATTGCTACGATACGAAGACATCAGCAAAGGCTATTTCCTAGCATGGAAGGGTCGCATTTACATTCTTTTGAAGTGAGTACGAGGTATTCATAACACTCCATAATGAATATTATATCTTATCATGAAACATAGCAGTGAGAAGCGATATCGCGTTTTAAGAAGCATTAGAACTCTATTGCTACGATACGTAGACATCTGCAAACGCTATTTCCTAGCATGGAAGGGTCGCATTTACACTCTTTTTAAGTGAGTACGAGTTATACATAACACTCCATAATGAATATTATATCTTTTCATGAAACATAGCAGTAGGATGCGATATCGCGTTTTAAGAAGCATTAGAACTCTATTGCTACGATACGTAGACATCTGCAAACTCTATTTCCTAGCAAGGAAATTTCGCACTTACATTCCACTGAAGTGAATACGAGGTATACATAGCATTACACAATGAATATTATATCTTATTACGAAACATAGAAGTGAAATACGACATCTCGTTTTAAGAAGCATTAGTACTCTATTGCTGTGATACGTAGACATCTGCAAACAAGATTTCCTTGCAAGGAAGTGTAGCATTTTCATTCTTTTGTAGTGAATACGAGGTATACATGACACTTCGCAATGAATATTATATCTTATCATGAAACATAGAAGTGAAATGCGATATCGCGTTCTAAGAAGCATTAGTACTCTATTGCTACGATACGTAGACATCTGCAAAGGCTATTTCCTAGCATGGAAGGGTCGCATTTACATTCATTAGATGTGAATACGAGATATACATGACACTTCGCAATGAATATTATAGCTTATCATGAAACATAGGAATGAGGTGCTATATCGCGTTTTGAGAAGCATTAGAACTATATTGCTATTATACGTAGACATCTGCAAACTCTATTTCCTAGCAAGGAAATTTCGCACTTACATTCCACTGAAGTGAATACGAGGTATACATAACATTACACAATGAATATTATATCTTATTACGAAACATAGAAGTGAAATACGACATCTCGTTTTACGAAGCATTAGAACTCTATTGCTACGATACGTAAACATCTGCAAAGGCTATTTCCTAGCATGGAAGGGTCGCATTTACATTCTTTTGAAGTGAGTACGAGGTATACATAACACTCCATAATGAATATTATATCTTATCATGAAACATAGCAGTGAGAAGCGATATCGCGTTTTAAGAAGCATTAGAACTCTATTGCTACGATACGTAGACATCTGCAAACGCTATTTCCTAGCATGGAAGTGTCGCATTTACATTCATTTGAAGTGAATACGAGGTATACATGACACTTCGCAATGAATATTATACCTTATCATGAAACATAGAAGAGAGATGCGATATCGCGTTTTAGGAAGCATTAGAACTCTATTGCTGCGATACGTAGACATCTGCAAACGCTATTTCCTAGCATGGAAGGGTCGCATTTACATTCATTAGATGTGAATACGAGATATACATGACACTTCGCAATGAATATTATAGCTTATCATGAAACATAGGAATGAGGTGCTATATCGCGTTTTGAGAAGCATTAGAACTATATTGCTATTATACGTAGACATCTGCAAACTCTATTTCCTAGCAAGGAAATTTCGCACTTACATTCCACTGAAGTGAATACGAGGTATACATAACATTACACAATGAATATTATATCTTATTACGAAACATAGAAGTGAAATACGACATCTCGTTTTAAGAAGCATTAGTACTCTATTGCTGTGATACGTAGACATCTGCAAACAATATTTCCTAGCAAGGAAGTGTCGCGTTTACATTCTTTTGAAGTGAATACGAGGTATACATGACACTTCGCAATGAATATTATATCTTATCATGAGACATAGGAATGAGGTGCTATATCGCGTTTTGAGAAGCATTAGAACTCTATAGCTAATATGCGTAGACATCTGCAAACTCTATTTCCTAGCATTACACTTACATTCCACTGGCATTCCACTGAAGTGAATACGAGGTATACATAAGACTCCACAATGAATATTATATCTTATCACGAAACATAGAAATGAAATGCGGCATCTTGTTTTAAGACGCACTCGAACTCTATTGCTACGATACGTAGACATCTGCAAATGCTATTTCCTAGCATGGAAGTGTCGCATTTACATTCTTTTGAAGTGAATATGAGATATACATGACACTTCGCAATGAATATTATATCTTATCATGAAACATAGGAATGAGGTGCTATATCGCGTTTTGAGAAGCATTAGAACTCTATTGCTATTATACGTAGACATCTGCAAACTCTATTTCCTAGCAAGGAAATTTCGCACTTACATTCCACTGAAGTGAATACGAGGTATACATAACATTACACAATGAATATTATATCTTATTACGAAACATAGAAGTGAAATACGACATCTCGTTTTAAGAAGCATTAGTACTCTATTGCTGTGATACGTAGACATCTGCAAACAATATTTCCTAGCAAGGAAGTGTCGCATTTACATTCATTTGAAGTGAATACGAGGTATACATGACACTTCGCAATGAATATTATACCTTATCATGAAACATAGAAGAGAGATGCGATATCGCGTTCTAAGAAGCATTAGAACTCTATTGCTGCGATACGTAGACATCTGCAAACGCTATTTCCTAGCATGGAAGTGTCGCATTTACATTCTTTTGAAGTGAATACGGGTATACATGACACTTCGCAATGAATGTTATATCTTATCATGAAACATAGAAGTGAGATGCGATATCGCGTTCTAAGCAGCATTAGAACTCTATTGCTACGATACGTAGACATCTGCAAAGGCTATTTCCTGGCATGGAAGGGTCGCATTTACATTCTTTTGAAGTGAGTACGAGGTATACATGACACTCCATAATGAATATTATATCTTATCATGAAACATAGCAGTGAGATGCGATATCGCGTTTTAGGAAGCATTAGGACTCTATTGCTACGACACGTAGACATCTGCAAACGCTATTTCCTAGCATGGATGTGTCGCATTTACATTCTTTTGAAGTGAATACGAGATATACATGACACTTCGCAATGAATATTATATCTTATCATGAAACATAGGAATGAGGTGCTATATCGCGTTTTGAGAAGCATTAGAACTCTATTGCTACGATACGTAGACATCTGCAAACTCTATTTCCTAGCAAGGAAATTTCGCACTTACATTCCTCTGAAGTGAATACGAGGTATACATAACAATACACAATGAATATTATACCTTATTACGAAACATAGAAATGAAATGCGACATATCGTTTCAAGAATCATTAGTACTCTATTGCTGTGATACGTAGACATCTCCAAACAATATTTCCTAGCAAGGAAGTGTCGCATTTACATTCTTGTGAAGTGAAATCGAGGTATACATGACACTTCGCAATGAATATTATATCTTATCATGGAACATAGAAGTGAGATGCGATATCGCGTTCTAAGAAGCATTAGAACCCTATTACTGCGATACGTAGACATCGGCAAACGCTACTTCCTAGCATGGAAGTGTCGCATTTACATACTTTTGTAGTGAATACGAGGTATACATGACACTTCGCAATGAATATTATATCTTATCATGAAACATAGAAGTGAAATGCGATATCACGTTCTAAGAAGCATTAGAACTCTATTGCTACGATACGTAGACATCTGCAAAGGCTATTTCCTAGCATGGAAGGGTCGCATTTGCATTCATTAGAAGTGAATACGAGATATACATGACACTTCGCAATGAATATTATAGCTTATCATGAAACATAGGAATGAGGTGCTATATCGCGTTTTAAGACGCATTAGAACTATATTGCTATTATACGTAGACATCTGCAAACTCTATTTCCTAGCAAGGAAATTTCGCACTTACATTCCACTGAAGTGAATACGAGGTGTACATAACATTACACAATGAATATTATACCTTACTACGAAACATAGAAGTGAAATACGACATCCCGTTTTAAGAAGCATTAGTACTCTATTGCTACGATACGTAGACATCTGCAAAGGCTATTTCCTAGCATGGAAGGGTCGCATTTACATTCTTTTGAAGTGAGTACGAGGTATACATAACACTCCATAATGAATATTACATCTTATCATGAAACATAGGAATGAGGTGCTATATCGCGTTTTGAGAATCATTAGAACTCTATTGCTAATATGCGTAGACATCTGCAAACTCTATTTCCTAGCATTACACTTACATTCCACTGGCATTCCACTGAAGTGAATACGAGGTATACATAACACTCCACAATGAATATTATATTTTATCACGAAACATAGAAATGAAATGCGGCATCTTGTTTTAAGACGCACTCGAACTCTAATGCTACGATACGTAGACATCTGCAAATGCTATTTCCTAGCATGGAAGTGTCATATTTACATTCTTTTGAAGTGAATACGAGGTATACATGACACTTCGCAATGAATATTATATCTTATCATGAAACATAAAAGGGAGATGCGATATCGCGTTCTAAGAAGCATTAGAACTCTATTGCTACGATACGTAGACATCTGCAAACTCTATTTCTTAGCATGGAAGGGTCGCATTTACACTCTTTTGAAGTGAGTACGATGTATACATAACACTCCATAATGAATATTATATCTTTTCATGAAACATAGCAGTGAGATGCGATATCGCGTTTTAAGAAGCATTAGAAATCTATTGCTACTATACGTAGACATCTGCAAACGCTATTTCCTAGCATGGAAGTGTCGCATTTACATTCTTTTGAAGTGAATACGAGATATACATGACACTTCTTAATGAATATTATATCTTATCATGAAACATAGGAATGAGGTGCTATATCGCGTTTTAGGAAGCATTAGATCTCTATTGCTAATATGCGTTGATATCTGCAAACTCTATTTCCTAGCATTACACTTACATTCCACTTACATTCCACTGAAGTGAATACGAGGTATACATAACACTCCACAATGAATATTATACCTTATCACGAAACATAGAAATGAAATGCGGCATCTCGTTTTAAGACGCATTAGAACTCTATTGCTACGATACGTAGACATCTGCAAACGATATTTCCTAGCATGGAAGTGTCATATTTACATTCTTTTGAAGTGAATACGAGGTATACATGACACTTCGCAATGAATATTATATCTTATCATGAAAGATAGAAGTGAGAAACGATATCGCGTTCTAAGAAGCATTAGAACTCTATTGCTACGATACGTAGACATCTGCAAACGCTATTTCCTAGCATGGAAGGGTCGCATTTACACTCTTTTGAAGTGAGTACGAGGTATACATAACACTCCATAATGAATATTATATCTTATCATGAAACATAGCAGTGAGAAGCGATATCGCGTTTTAAGAAGCATTAGAACTCTATTGCTACGATACGTAGACATCTGCAAACTCTATTTCCTAGGAAGGAAATTTCGCACTTACATTCCACTGAAGTGAATACGAGGTATACATAACATTACACAATGAATATTATACCTTACTACGAAACATAGAAGTGAAATACGACATCTCGTTTTAAGAAGCATTAGTACTCTATTGCTACGATACGTAGACATCTGCAAAGGCTATTTCCTAGCATGGAAGGGTCGCATTTACATTCTTTTGAAGTGAGTACGAGGTATACATAACACTCCATAATGAATATTATATCTTATCATGAAACATAGCAGTGAGAAGCGATATCGCGTTTTAAGAAGCATTAGAACTCTATTGCAACGATACGTAGGCATCTGCAAACGCTATTTCCTATTATGGAAGTGTCGCATTTACATTCATTTGAAGTGAATACGAGGTATACATGACGCTTCGCAATGAATATTATACCTTATCATGAAACATAGAAGAGAGATGCGATATCGCGTTTTAGGAAGCATTAGAACTGTATTGCTGCGATACGTAGACATCTGCAAACGCTATTTCCTAGCATGGAAGTGTCGCATTTACATTCCTTTGAAGTGAATACGAGATATACATGACACTTCGCAATGAATATTACAGCTTATCATGAAACATAGGAATGAGGTGCTATATCGCGTTTTGAGAAGCATTAGAACTCTATTGCTATTATACGTAGACATCTGCAAACTCTATTTCCTAGCAAGGAAATTTCGCACTTCCATTCCACTGAAGTGAATACGAGGTATACATAGCATTACGCAATGAATATTATATCTTATTACGAAGCATAGAAGTGAAATACGACATCTCGTTTTAAGAAGCATTAGTACCCTATTGCTGTGATACGTAGACATCTGCAAACAAGATTTCCTTGCAAGGAAGTGTCGCATTTTCATTCTTTTGTAGTGAATACGAGGTATACATGACACTTCGCAATGAATATTATATCTTATCATGAAACATAGAAGTGAAATGCGATATCGCGTTCTAAGAAGCATTAGTACTCTATTGCTACGATACGTAGACATCTGCAAACGCTATTTCCTAGCATGGAAGTGTCGCATTTACATTCCTTTGAAGTGAATACGAGATATACATGACACTTCGCAATGAATATTATAGCTTATCATGAAACATAGGAACGAGGTGCTATATCGCGTTTTGAGAAGCATTAGAACTCTATTGCTATTATACGTAGACATCTGCAAACTCTATTTCCTAGCAAGGAAATTTCGCACTTACATTCCACTGAAGTGAATACGAGGTATACATAGCATTACACAATGAATATTATATCTTATTACGAAACATAGAAGTGAAATACGACATCTCGTTTTAAGAAGCATTAGTACTCTATTGCTGTGATACGTAGACATCTGCAAACAAGATTTCCTTGCAAGGAAGTGTCGCATTTACATTCTTTTGTAGTGAATACGATGTATACATGACACTTCGCAATGAATATTATATCTTATCATGAAACATAGAAGTGAAATGCGATATCGCGTTCTAAGAAGCATTAGTACTCTATTGCTACGATACGTAGACATCTGCAAAGGCTATTTCCTAGCATGGAAGGGTCGCATTTACATTCACTAGATGTGAATACGAGATATACATGACACTTCGCAATGAATATTATAGCTTATCATGAAACATAGGAATGAGGTGCTATATCGCGTTTTGAGAAGCATTAGAACTCTATTGCTACGATACGTAGACATCTGCAAACGCTATTTCCTAGCATGGAAGGGTCGCATTTACACTCTTTTGAAGTGAGTACGAGGTATACATAACACTCCATAATGAATATTATATCTTTTCATGAATCATAGAAGTGAGATGCGATATCGCGTTCTAAGAAGCATTAGAACTCTATTGCTACGATACGTAGACATCTGCAAAGGCTATTTCCTAGCATGGAAGGGTCGCATTTACATTCTTTTGAAGTGAGTACGAGCTATACATAACACTCCATAATGAATATTATATCTTATCATGAAACACAGCAGTGAGGTGCAATATCTCGTTTTAAGAAGCATTAGAACTCTATTGCTACGGTACGTAGACATCTGCAAACGCTATTTCCTAGCATGGAAGTGTCATATTTACATTCTTCTGAAGTGAATACGAGGTATACATGACACTTCGCAATGAATATTATATCTTATCATGAATCATAGAAGTGAGATGCGATATCGCCTTCTAAGAAGCACTAGAACTCTATTGCTACGATACGTAGACATCTGCAAACGCTATTTCCTAGCATGGAAGTGTCGCATTTACATTCTTTTGATGTGAAACGAGATATACATGACACTTCGCAATGAATATTATATCTTGTCATGAAACATAGGAAGGAGGTGCTATATCGCGTTTTGAGAAGCATTAGAACTCTATTGCTACGATACGTAGACATGTGCAAAGGCTATTCCCTAGCATGGAAGGGTCGCATTTACATTCTTTTGAAGTGAGTACGATGTATACATATCACTCCGTAATGAATATTATATCTTATCATGAAGCATAGCAGTGAGATGCGATATCGCGTTTTAAGACGCATTAGAACTCTATTGCTACGATACGTAGACATCTGCAAAGGCTATTCCCTAGCATGGAAGTGTCGCATTTACATTCTTTTGATGTGAATACGAGATATACATGACACATCGAAATGAATATTATATCTTATCATGAAACATAGGAATGAGGTGCTATATCGCGTTTTGAGAATCATTAGAACTCTATTGCTACGATACGTAGACATCTGCAAACGCTATTTCCTAGCATGGAAGTGTCGCATTTACATTCTTTTGAAGTGAATACGAGGTATACATGACACTTCGCAATGAATATTATATCTTATCATGAAACATAAAAGTGAGATGCGATATCGCGTTCTATGAAGCATTAGAACTCTATTGCTACGATACGTAGACATCTGCAAAGGCTATTCCCTAGCATGGAAGGGTCGCATTTACATTCTTTTGAAATGAGTACGAGGTATACATATCACTCCATAATGAATATTATATCTCATCATGAAACATAGCAGTGAGATGCGACATCTCGTTTTAAAAAGCATTATTACGCTATTGCTACGATACGTAGACATCTGCAAACGCTATTTCCTAGCATGGAAGTGTCGCATTTACATTCATTTGAAGTGAATACGAGGTATACATGACACTTCGCAATGAATATTATACCTTATCATGAAACATAGAAGGGAGATGCGATATCGCGTTTTAGGAAGCATTGGAACTCTATTGCTGCGAAATGTAGACATATGCAAACGCTATTTCCTAGCATGGAAGTGTCGCATTTACATTCTTTTGAAGTGAATACGAGGTATACATGACACTTCGCAATGAATATTATATCTTATCATGAAACATAGGAATGAGGTGCTATATCGCGTTTTGAGAAGCATTAGAACTCTAGAGCTACGAGACGTAGACATCTGCAAACGCTATTTCCTAGCATGGAAGTGTCGCATTTACATTCATTTGAAGTGAATACGAGGTATACATGACACTTCGCGATGAATATTATACCTTATCATGAAACATAGAAGTGAGATGCGATATCGCGTTCTAAGAAGCATTAGAACTCTATTGCTACGATACGTAGACATCTGCAAACGCTATTTCCTAGCATGGAAGGGTCGCATTTACACTCTTTTGAAGTGAGTACGAGGTATACATAACACTCCATAATGAATATTATATCTTTTCATGAAACATAGAAGTGAGATGCGATATCGCGTTCTAAGAAGCATTAGAACTCTATTGCTACGATACGTAGACATCTGCAAAGGCTATTTCCTAGCATGGAAGGGTCGCATTTACATTCTTTTGAAGTGAGTACGAGCTATACATAACACTCCATAATGAATATTATATCTTATCATGAAACACAGCAGTGAGGTGCAATATCTCGTTTTAAGAAGCATTAGAACTCTATTGCTACGGTACGTAGACATCTGCAAACGCTATTTCCTAGCATGGAAGTGTCATATTTACATTCTTCTGAAGTGAATACGAGGTATACATGACACTTCGCAATGAATATTATATCTTATCATGAATCATAGAAGTGAGATGCGATATCGCCTTCTAAGAAGCACTAGAACTCTATTGCTACGATACGTAGACATCTGCAAACGCTATTTCCTAGCATGGAAGGGTCGCATTTACATTCTTTTGAAGTGAGTACGAGGTATACATATCACTCCATAATGAATATTATATCTTATCATGAAACACAGCAGTGAGGTGCAATATCTCGTTTTAAGAAGCATTAGAACTCTATTGCTACGGTACGTAGACATCTGCAAACGCTATTTCCTAGCATGGAAGTGTCATATTTACATTCTTCTGAAGTGAATACGAGGTATACATGACACTTCGCAATGAATATTATATCTTATCATGAATCATAGAAGTGAGATGCGATATCGCCTTCTAAGAAGCACTAGAACTCTATTGCTACGATACGTAGACATCTGCAAACGCTATTTCCTAGCATGGAAGTGTCGCATTTACATTCTATTGATGTGAAACGAGATATACATGACACTTCGCAATGAATATTATATCTTGTCATGAAACATAGGAAGGAGGTGCTATATCGCGTTTTGAGAAGCATTAGAACTCTATTGCTACGATACGTAGACATGTGCAAAGGCTATTCCCTAGCATGGAAGGGTCGCATTTACATTCTTTTGAAGTGAGTACGATGTATACATATCACTCCGTAATGAATATTATATCTTATCATGAAGCATAGCAGTGAGATGCGATATCGCGTTTTAAGACGCATTAGAACTCTATTGCTACGATACGTAGACATCTGCAAAGGCTATTCCCTAGCATGGAAGTGTCGCATTTACATTCTTTTGATGTGAATACGAGATATACATGACACATCGCAATGAATATTATATCTTATCATGAAACATAGGAATGAGGTGCTATATCGCGTTTTGAGAATCATTAGAACTCTATTGCTACGATACGTAGACATCTGCAAACGCTATTTCCTAGCATGGAAGTGTCGCATTTACATTCTTTTGAAGTGAATACGAGGTATACATGACACTTCGCAATGAATATTATATCTTATCATGAAACATAAAAGTGAGATGCGATATCGCGTTCTAAGGAGCATTAGAACTCTATTGCTACGATACGTAGACATCTGCAAAGGCTATTCCCTAGCATGGAAGGGTCGCATTTACATTCTTTTGAAATGAGTACGAGGTATACATATCACTCCATAATGAATATTATATCTCATCATGAAACATAGCAGTGAGATGCGACATCTCGTTTTAAAAAGCATTATTACGCTATTGCTACGATACGTAGACATCTGCAAACGCTATTTCCTAGCATGGAAGTGTCGCATTTACATTCATTTGAAGTGAATACGAGGTATACATGACACTTCGCAATGAATATTATACCTTATCATGAAACATAGAAGGGAGATGCGATATCGCGTTTTAGGAAGCATTGGAACTCTATTGCTGCGATATGTAGACATATGCAAACGCTATTTCCTAGCATGGAAGTGTCGCATTTACATTCTTTTGATGTGAATACGAGATATACATGACACTTCGCAATGAATATTATATCTTATCATGAAACATAGATATGAGGTGCTATATCGCGTTTTGAGGAGCATTAGAACTCCATTGCTACGATACGTAGACATCTGCAAACGCTATTTCCTAGCATGGAAGTGTCGCATTTACATTCTTTTGAAGTGAATACGAGGTATACATGACACATCGCAATGAATATTATATCTTATCATGAAACATAGGAATGAGATGCGATATCGCGTTTTAGGAAGCATTAGAACTCTATTGCTACGATACGTAGACATATTCAAACGCTATTTCCTAGCATGGAAGTGTCTTATTTACGTTCTTTTGAAGTGAATACGAGGTATACATGACACTTCGCAATGAATATTATATCTTATCATGAAACATAGAGGTGAGATGCGATATCGCGTTCTAAGAAGCACTAGAACTCTATTGCTACGATACGTAGACATCTGCAAACGCTATTTCCTAGGATGGAAGGGTCGCATTTACATTCTTTTGAAGTGAGTACGAGGTATACATAACACTCCATAATGAATATTATATCTTCTCATGAAACATAGGAATGAGGTGCTATATCGCGTTTTGAGAAGCATTAGAACTCTATTGCTACGATACGTAGACATCTGCAAACGCTATTTCCTAGCATGGAAGTGTCGCATTTACATTCGTTTGAAGTGAATACGAGATATACATAACACTTCGCAATGAATATTATATCTTATCATGAAACATAGGAATGAGATGCGATATCGCGTTTTAAGAAGCATTAGAACTCTATTGCTACGATACGTAGACATCTGCAAACGCTATTTCCTAGCATGGAAGTGTCGCATTTACATTCGTTTGAAGTGAATACGAGATATACATGACACTTCGCAATGAATATTATATCTTATCATGAAACATAGGAATGAGGTGCTATATCGCGTTTTGAGAAGCATTAGAACTCTATTGCTACGATACGTAGACATCTGCAAACGCTATTTCCTAGCATGGAAGTGTCGCATTTACATTCATTTGAAGTGAATACGAGGTATACATGACACTTCGCAATGAATATTATACCTTATCACGAAACATAGAAGGGAGATGCGATATCGCGTTTTAGGAAGCATTGGAACTCTATTGCTGCGATACGTAGACATCTGCAAACGCTATTTCCTAGCATGGAAGTGTCGCATTTACATTCTTTTGATGTGAATACGAGATATACATGACACTTCGCAATGAATATTATATCTTATCATGAAACATAGGAATGAGGTGCTATATCGCGTTTTGAGAAGCATTAGAACTCTATTGCTACGATACGTAGACATCTGCAAACGCTATTTCCTAGCATGGAAGTGTCGCATTTACATTCTTTTGAAGTGAATACGAGGTATACATGACACATAGCAATGAATATTATATGTTATCATGAAACATAAAAGTGAGATGCGATATCGCCTTTTAAGAAGCATTAGAACTCTATTGCTACGATACGTAGACATCTGCAAACGCAATTTCCTAGCATGGAAGTGTCGCATTTACATTCGTTTGAAGTGACTACGAGATATACATGACACTTCGCAATGAATATTATATCTTATCATGAAACATAGAGGTGAGATGCGATATCGCGTTCTAAGATGCACTAGAACTCTATTGCTACGATACGTAGACATCTGCAAACGCTATTTCCTAGGATGGAAGGGTCGCATTTACATTCTTTTGAAGTGAGTACGAGGTATACATAACACTCCATAATGAATATTATATCTTCTCATGAGACATAGGAATGAGGTGCTATATCGCGTTTTGAGAAGCATTAGAACTCTATTGCTACGATACGTAGACATCTGCAAACGCTATTTCCTAGCATGGAAGTGTCGCATTTACATTCGTTTGAAGTGAATACGAGATATACATGACACTTCGCAATGATTATTATACCTTATCATGAAACATAGGAATGAGATGCGATTTCGCGTTTTAAGAAGCATTAGAACTCTATTGCTACGATACGTAGACATCTGTAAACGCTATTTCTTAGCATGGAAGTGTCGCATTTACATTGATTTGAAGTGAATACGAGGTATACATTACACTTCGCAATGAATATTATACCTTATCATGAAACATAGAAGGGAGATGCGATATCGCGTTTTAGGAAGCATTGAAACTCTATTGCTGCGATACGTAGACATCTGCAAACGCTATTTCCTATCAAGGAAGTGTCGCATTTACATTCTTGTGAAGAGAAATCGCGGTATACATGACACTTCGCAATGAATATTATATCTTATCATGAAACATAAAAGGGAGATGCGATATCGCGTTCTAAGAAGCATTAGAACTCTATTGCTACGATACGTAGACATCTGCAAACGCTATTTCCTAGCATGGAAGGGTCGCATTTACACTCTTTTGAAGTGAGTACGAGGTATACATAACACTCCATAATGAATATTATATCTTTTCATGAAACATAGCAGTAGGATGCGATATCGCGTTTTAAGAAGCATTAGAACTCTATTGCTACGATACGTAGACATCTGCAAACTCTATTTCCTAGCAAGGAAATTTCGCACTTACATTCCTCTGAAGTGAATACGAGGTATACATAACATTACACAATGAATATTATATCTTATTACGAAACACAGAAATGAAATACGACATCTCGTTTCAAGAATCATTAGTACTCTATTGCTGTGATACGTAGACATCTCCAAACAATATTTCCTAGCAAGGAAGTGTCGCATTTACATTCTTGCGAAGTGAAATCGAGGTATACATGACACTTCGCAATGAATGTTATATCTTATCATGAGACATAGGAATGAGGTGCTATATCGCGTTTTGAGAAGTATTAGAACTCTATTGCTAATATGCGTAGACATCTGCAAACTCTATTTCCTAGCATTACACTTACATTCCACTGGCATTCCACTGAAGTGAATACGAGGTATACATAACACTCCACAATGAATATTATATTTTATCACGAAACATTGAAATGAAATGCGGCATCTTGTTTTAAGACGAACTCGAACTCTATTGCTACGATACGTAGACATCTGCAAATGCTATTTCCTAGCATGGAAGTGTCATATTTACATTCTTTTGAAGTGAATACGAGGTATACATGACACTTCGCAATGAATATTATATCTTATCATGAAACATAGATGTGAGATGCGATATCGCGTTCTAAGAAGCATCAGAACTCTATTGCTACGATACGTAGACATCTGCAAACGCTATTTCGTAGCATGGAAGTGTCTTATTTACATTCTTTTGAAGTGAATACGAGGTATACATGACACTTCGCAATGAATATTATATCTTATCATGAAACATAAAAGGGAGATGCGATATCGCGTTCTAAGAAGCATTAGAACTCTATTGCTACGATACGTAGACATCTGCAAACTCTATTTCTTAGCATGGAAGGGTCGCATTTACACTCTTTTGAAGTGAGTACGATGTATACATAACACTCCATAATGAATATTATATCTTATCATGAAACATAGCAGTGAGAAGCGATATCGCGTTTTAAGAAGCATTAGAACTCTATTGCTACGATACGTAGACATCTGCAAACGCTATTTCCTAGCATGGAAGTGTCGCATTTACATTCATTTGAAGTGAATACGAGGTATACATGACACTTCGCAATGAATATTATACCTTATCATGAAACATAGAAGAGAGATGCGATATCGCGTTTTAGGAAGCATTAGAACTCTATTGCTGCGATACGTAGACATCTGCAAACGCTATTTCCTAGCATGGAAGTGTCGCATTTACATTCCTTTGAAGTGAATACGAGATATACATGACACTTCGCAATGAATATTATAGCTTATCATGAAACATAGGAATGAGGTGCTATATCGCGTTTTGAGAAGCATTAGAACTCTATTGCTATTATACGTAGACATCTGCAAACTCTATTTCCTAGCAAGGAAATTTCGCACTTATATTCCACTGAAGTGAATACGAGGTATACATATCATTACACAATGAATATTATATCTTATTACGAAACATAGAAGTGAAATACGACATCTCGTTTTAAGAAGCATTAGTACTCTATTGCTGTGATACGTAGACATCTGCAAACAAGATTTCCTTGCAAGGAAGTGTCGCATTTACATTCTTTTGTAGTGAATACGAGGTATACATGACACTTCGCAATGAATATTATATCTTATCATGAAACATAGAAGTGAAATGCGATATCGCGTTCTAAGAAGCATTAGTACTCTATTGCTACGATACGTAGACATCTGCAAACGCTATTTCCTAGCATGGAAGTGTCGCATTTACATTCCTTTGAAGTGAATACGAGATATACATGACACTTCGCAATGAATATTATAGCTTATCATGAAACATAGGAATGAGGTGCTATATCGCGTTTTGAGAAGCATTAGAACTCTATTGCTATTATACGTAGACATCTGCAAACTCTATTTCCTAGCAAGGAAATTTCGCACTTACATACCACTGAAGTGAATACGAGGTATACATAGCATTACACAATGAATATTATATCTTATTACGAAACATAGAAGTGAAATACGACATCTCGTTTTAAGAAGCATTAGTACTCTATTGCTGTGATACGTAGACATCTGCAAACAAGATTTCCTTGCAAGGAAGTGTCGCATTTACATTCTTTTGTAGTGAATACGAGGTATACATGACACTTCGCAATGAATATTATATCTTATCATGAAACATAGAAGTGAAATGCGATATCGCGTTCTAAGAAGCATTAGTACTCTATCGCTACGATACGTAGACATCTGCAAAGGCTATTTCCTAGCATGGAAGTGTCGCATTTACATTCCTTTGAAGTGAATACGAGGTATACATGACACTTCGCAATGAATATTATATCTTATCATGAAACATAGATGTGAGATGCGATATCGCGTTTTAAGAAGCATTAGAAATCTATTGCTACGATACGTAGACATCTGCAAACGGTATTTCCTAGCATGGAAGTGTCTTATTTACATTCTTTTGAAGTGAATACGAGGTATACATGACACTTCGCAATGAATATTATATCTTATCATGAAACACAAAAGGGAGATGCGATATCGCGTTCTAAGAAGCATTAGAACTCTATTGCTACGATACGTAGACATCTGCAAACTCTATTTCTTAGCATGGAAGGGTCGCATTTACACTCTTTTGAAGTGAATACGAGGTATACATAACACTCCACAATGAATATTATATTTTATCACGAAACATAGAAATGAAATGCGGCATCTTGTTTCAAGACGCACTCGAACTCTATTGCTACGATACGTAGATATCTGCAAACGCTATTTCCTAGCATGGAAGTGTCGCATTTACATTCTTTTGAAGTGAATACGAGATATACATGACACTTCTTAATGAATATTATATTTTATCATGAAACACAAAAGGGAGATGCGATATCGCGTTCTAAGAAGCATTAGAACTCTATTGCTACGATACGTAGACATCTGCAAACGCTATTTCCTAGCATGGAAGGGTCGCATTTACACTCTTTTGAAGTGAGTACGAGGTATACATAACACTCCATAATGAATATTATATCTTTTCATGAAACATAGCAGTAGGATGCGATGTCGCGTTTTAAGAAGCATTAGAACTCTATTGCTACGATACGTAGACATCTGCAAACTCTATTTCCTAGCAAGGAAATTTCGCACTTACATTCCTCTGAAGTGAATACGAGGTATACATAACATTACACAATGAATATTATATCTTATTACGAAACATAGAAATGAAATACGACATCTCGCTTCAAGAATCATTAGTACTCTATTGCTGTGATACGTAGACATCTCCAAACAATATTTCCTAGCAAGGAAGTGTCGCATTTACATTCTTGTGAAGTGAAATCGAGGTATACATGACACTTCGCAATGAATATTATATCTTATCATGAGACATAGGAATGAGGTGCTATATCGCGTTTTGAGAAGCATTAGAACTCTATTGCTAATATGCGTAGACATCTGCAAACTCTATTTCCTAGCATTACACTTACATTCCACTGGCATTCCACTGAAGTGAATACGAGGTATACATAACACTCCACAATGAATATTATATTTTATCACGAAACATAGAAATGAAATGCGGCATCTTGTTTTAAGACGCACTCGAACTCTATTGCTACGATACGTAGACATCTGCAAATGCTATTTCCTAGCATGGAAGTGTCATATTTACATTCTTTTGAAGTGAATACGAGGTATACATGACACTTCGCAATGAATATTATATCTTATCATGAAACATAGATGTGAGATGCGATATCGCGTTCTAAGAAGCATCAGAACTCTATTGCTACGATACGTAGACATCTGCAAACGCTATTTCCTAGCATGGAAGTGTCATATTTACATTCTTTTGAAGTGAATACGAGGTATACATGACACTTCGCAATGAATATTATATCTTATCATGAAACACAAAAGGGAGATGCGATATCGCGTTCTAAGAAGCATTAGAACTCTATTGCTACGATACGTAGACATCTGCAAACTCTATTTCTTAGCATGGAAGGGTCGCATTTACACTCTTTTGAAGTGAATACGAGGTATACATAACACTCCACAATGAATATTATATTTTATCACGAAACATAGAAGTGAAATGCGGCATCTTGTTTCAAGACGCACTCGAACTCTATTGCTACGATACGTAGACATCTGCAAACGCTATTTCCTAGCATGGAAGTGTCGCATTTACATTCTTTTGAAGTGAATACGAGGTATACATAACACTCCACAATGAATATTATATTTTATCACGAAACATAGAAATGAAATGCGGCATCTTGTTTCAAGACGCACTCGAACTCTATTGCTACGATACGTAGATATCTGCAAACGCTATTTCCTAGCATGGAAGTGTCGCATTTACATTCTTTTGAAGTGAATACGAGATATACATGACACTTCTTAATGAATATTATATTTTATCATGAAACATAGGAATGAGGTGCTATATCGCGTTTTAGGAAGCATTATAACTCTATTGCTAATATGCGTTGATATCTGCAAACTCAATTTCGTAGCATTACACTTACATTCCACTTACATTCCACTGAAGTGAATACGAGGTATACATAACACTCCACAATGAATATTATATCTTATCACGAAACATAGAAATGAAATGCGGCATCTCGTTTTAAGACGCATTAGAACTCTATTGCTACGATACGTAGACATCTGCAAACGATATTTCCTAGCATGGAAGTGTCATATTTACATTCTTTTGAAGTGAATACGAGGTATACATGACACTCCATAATGAATATTATATCTTTTCATGAAACATAGCAGTAGGATGCGATATCGCGTTTTAAGAAGCATTAGAAATCTATTGCTACGATACGTAGACATCTGCAAACGGTATTTCCTAGCATGGAAGTGTCGCATTTACATTCATTTGAAGTGAATACGAGGTATACATGACACTTCGCAATGAATATTATACCTTATCATGGAACATAGAAGTGAGATGCGATATCGCGTTCTAAGAAGCATTAGAAATCTATTGCTGCGATACGTTGACATCAGCAAACGCTATTTCCTAGCATGGAAGGGTCGCATTTACACTCTTTTGAAGTGAGTACGTGGTATACATAACACTCCATAATGAATATTATATCTTTTCATGAAACATAGCAGTAGGATGCGATATCGCGTTTTAAGAAGCATTAGAACCCTATTGCTACGATACGTAGACATCTGCAAACTCTATTTCCTAGCAAGGAAATTTCGCACCTACATTCCTCTGAAGTGAATACGAGGTATACATAACATTACACAATGAATATTATATCTTATTACGAAACACAGAAATGAAATACGACATCTCGTTTCAAGAATCATTAGTACTCTATTGCTGTGATACGTAGACATCTCCAAACAATATTTCCTAGCAAGGAAGTGTCGCATTTACATTCTTGCGAAGTGAAATCGAGGTATACATGACACTTCGCAATGAATGTTATATCTTATCATGAGACATAGGAATGAGGTGCTATATCGCGTTTTGAGAAGCATTAGAACTCTATTGCTAATATGCGTAGACATCTGCAAACTCTATTTCCTAGCATTACACTTACATTCCACTGGCATTCCACTGAAGTGAATACGAGGTATACATAACACTCCACAATGAATATTATATTTTATCACGAAACATAGAAATGAAATGCGGCATCTTGTTTTAAGACGCACTCGAACTCTATTGCTACGATACGTAGACATCTGCAAACGCTATTTCCTAGCATGGAAGGGTCGCATTTACACTCTTTTGAAGTGAGTACGAGGTATACATAACACTCCATAATGAATATTATATCTTTTCATGAAACATAGCAGTAGGATGCGATGTCGCGTTTTAAGAAGCATTAGAACTCTATTGCTACGATACGTAGACATCTGCAAACTCTATTTCCTAGCAAGGAAATTTCGCACTTACATTCCTCTGAAGTGAATACGAGGTATACATAACATTACACAATGAATATTATATCTTATTACGAAACATAGAAATGAAATACGACATCTCGCTTCAAGAATCATTAGTACTCTATTGCTGTGATACGTAGACATCTCCAAACAATATTTCCTAGCAAGGAAGTGTCGCATTTACATTCTTGTGAAGTGAAATCGAGGTATACATGACACTTCGCAATGAATATTATATCTTATCATGAGACATAGGAATGAGGTGCTATATCGCGTTTTGAGAAGCATTAGAACTCTATTGCTAATATGCGTAGACATCTGCAAACTCTATTTCCTAGCATTACACTTACATTCCACTGGCATTCCACTGAAGTGAATACGAGGTATACATAACACTCCACAATGAATATTATATTTTATCACGAAACATAGAAATGAAATGCGGCATCCTGTTTTAAGACGCACTCGAACTCTATTGCTACGATACGTAGACATCTGCAAATGCTATTTCCTAGCATGGAAGTGTCATATTTACATTCTTTTGAAGTGAATACGAGGTATACATGACACTTCGCAATGAATATTATATCTTATCATGAAACATAGATGTGAGAAACGATATCGCGTTCTAAGAAGCATTTGAACTCTATTGCTACGATACGTAGACATCTGCAAACGCTATTTCCTAGCATGGAAGGGTCGCATTTACACTCTTTTGAAGTGAGTACGAGGTATACATAACACTCCATAATGAATATTATATCTTTTCATGAAACATAGCAGTAGGATGCGATATCGCGTTTTAAGAAGCATTAGAAATCTATTGCTACGATACGTAGACATCTGCAAACGGTATTTCCTAGCATGGAAGTGTCGCATTTACATTCATTTGAAGTGAATACGAGGTATACATGACACTTCGCAATGAATATTATACCTTATCATGGAACATAGAAGTGAGATGCGATATCGCGTTCTAAGAAGCATTAGAAATCTATTGCTGCGATACGTTGACATCTGCAAACGCTATTTCCTAGCATGGAAGTGTCGCATTTACATTCTTTTGAAGTGAATACGAGGTATACATGACACTTCGCAATGAATATTATATCTTATCATGGAACATAGAAGTGAGATGCGATATCGCGTTCTAAGAAGCATTAGAACCCTATTGCTGCGATACGTAGACATCTGCAAACGCTACTTCCTTGCATGGAAGTGTCGCATTTACATTCTTTTGTAGTGAATACGAGGTATACATGACACTTCGCAATGAATATTATATCTTATCGTGAAACATAGAAGTGAAATGCGATATCGCGTTCTAAGAAGCATTAGATCTCTATTGCTACGATACGTAGACATCTGCAAAGGCTATTTCCTAGCATGGAAGGGTCGCATTTACATTCATTAGAAGTGAATACGAGATATACATGACACTTCGCAATGAATATTATAGCTTATCATGAAACATAGGAATGAGGTGCTATATCGCGTTTTGAGACGCATTAGAACTATATTGCTATTATACGTAGACATCTGCAAACTCTATTTCCTAGCAAGGAAATTTCGCACTTACATTCCACTGAAGTGAATACGAGGTATACATATCATTACACAATGAATATTATACCTTATTACGAAACATAGAAATGAAATACGACATCTCGTTTCAAGAATCATTAGTACTCTATTGCTGTGATACGTAGACATCTCCAAACAATATTTCCTAGCAAGGAAGTTTCGCATTTACATTCTTGTGAAGTGAAATCGAGGTATACATGACACTTCGCAATGAATATTATATCTTATCATGGAACATAGAAGTGAGATGCGATATCGCGTTCTAAGAAGCATTAGAACCCTATTGCTGCGATACGTAGACATCTGCAAACGCTACTTCCTAGCATGGAAGTGTCGCATTTACATTCTTTTGTAGTGAATACGAGGTATACATGACACTTCGCAATGAATATTATATCTTATCGTGAAACATAGAAGTGAAATGCGATATCGCTTTCTAAGAAACATTAGAACTCTATTGCTACGATACGTAGACATCTGCAAAGGCTATTTCCTAGCATGGAAGGGTCCCATTTACATTCATTAGAAGTGAATACGAGATATACATGACACATCGCAATGAATATTATAGCTTATCATGAAACATAGGAATGAGGTGCTATATCGCGTTTTGAGAAGCATTAGAACTCTATTGCTATTATACGTAGACATCTGCAAACTCTATTTCCTAGCAAGGAAATTTCGCACTTACATTCCACTGAAGTGAATACGAGGTATACATAACATTACACAATGAATATTATATCTTATTACGAAACATAGAAGTGAAATACGACATCTCGTTTTACGAAGCATTAGAACTCTATTGCTACGATACGTAGACATCTGCAAAGGCTATTTCCTAGCAAGCAAGGGTCGCATTTACATTCTTTTGAAGTGAGTACGAGGTATACATAACACTCCATAATGAATATTATATCTTATCATGGAACATAGAAGTGAGATGCGATATCGCGTTTTAAGAAGCATTAGAACTCTATTGCTACGATACGTAGACATCTGCAAACGCTATTTCCTAGCATGGAAGTGTCGCATTTACATTCCTTTGAAGTGAATACGAGATATACATGACACTTCGCAATGAATATTATAGCTTATCATGAAACATAGGAATGAGGTGCTATATCGCGTTTTGAGAAGCATTAGAACTCTATTGCTATTATACGTAGACATCTGCAAACTCTATTTCCTAGCAAGGAAATTTCGCACTTACATTCCACTGTAGTGAATAGGAGGTATACATAGCATTACACAATGAATATTATATCTTATTACGAAACATAGAAGTGTAATACGACATCTCGTTTTAAGAAGCATTAGTACTCTATTGCTGTGATACGTAGACATCTGCAAACAATATTTCCTAGCAAGGAAGTGTCGCATTTACATTCTTTTGAAGTGAATACGAGGTATACATGACACTTCGCAATGAATATTATACCTTATCATGAAACATAGAAGAGAGATGCGATATCGCGTTTTAGGAAGCATTAGAACTCTATTGCTGCGATACGTAGACATCTGCAAACGCTATTTCCTAGCATGGAAGTGTCGCATTTACATTCCTTTGAAGTGAATACGAGATATACATGACACTTCGCAATGAATATGATATCCTATCATGAGACATAGGAATGAGGTGCTATATCGCGTTTTGAGAAGCATTAGAACTCTATTGCTAATATGCGTAGACATCTGCAAACTATATTTCCTAGCATTACACATACATTCCACTGGCATTCCACTGAAACGAATACGAGGTATCCATAACACTCCACAATGAATATTATATTTTATCACGAAACATAGAAATGAAATGCGGCATCTTGTTTTAAGACGCACTCGAACTCTATTACTACGATACGTAGACATCTGCAAATGCTATTTCCTAGCATGGAAGTGTCATATTTACATTCTTTTGAAGTGAATACGAGGTATACATGACACTTCGCAATGAATATTATATCTTATCATGAAACATAGATGTAAGATGCGATATCGGTTTCTAAGAAGCATCAGAACTCTATTGCTACGATACGTAGACATCTGCAAACGCTATTTCCTAGCATGGAAGTGTCTTATTTACATTCTTTTGAAGTGAATACGAGGTATACATGACACTTCGCAATGAATATTATATCTTATCATGAAACATAAAAGGGAGATGCGATATCGCGTTCTAAGAAGCATCAGAACTCTATTGCTACGATACGTAGACATCTGCAAACGCTATTTCCTAGCATGGAAGTGTCTTATTTACATTCTTTTGAAGTGAATACGAGGTATACATGACACTTCGCAATGAATATTATATCTTATCATGAAACATAGAAGTGAGATGCGATATCGCGTTCTAAGAAGCATTAGAACTCTATTGCTACGATACGTAGACATCTGCAAACTCTATTTCCTAGCATCGAAGGGTCGCATTTACACTCTTTTGAAGTGAGTACGATGTATACATAACACTCCATAATGAATATTATATCTTTTCATGAAACATAGCAGTGAGATGCGATATCTCGTTTTAAGAAGCATTAGAAATCTATTGCTACGATACGTAGACATCTGCAAACGCTATTTCCTAGCATGGAAGTGTCGCATTTACATTCTTTTGAAGTGAATACGAGATATACATGACACTTCTTAATGAATATTATATCTTATCATGAAACGTAGGAATGAGGTGCTATATCGCGTATTGAGAAGCATTAGAACTCTATTGCTATTATACGTAGACATCTGCAAACTCTATTTCCTAGCATGGACATGTGGCACTTACATTCCACTGAAGTGAATACGAGGTATACATAACATTACACAATGAGTATTATATCTTATTACGAAACATAGAAATGAAATACGACATCTCGTTTTAAGAAGCATTAGTACTCTATTGCTGTGATACGTAGACATCTGCAAACAATATTTCCTAGCAACGAAGTGTCGCATTTACATTCGTTTGAAGTGAATACGAGATATACATGACAGTTCGCAATGAGTATTATATCTTATCATGAAACATAGAGGTGAGATGCGATATCGCGTTCTAAGAAGCACTAGAACTCTATTGCTGCGATACGTAGACATCTACAAACGCTATTTCCTAGGATGGAAGGGTCGCATTTACATTCTTGTGAAGTGAAATCGAGGTACACATGACACTTCGCAATGAATATTATATCTTATCATGGAACATAGAAGTGAGATGCGATATCGCGTTCTAAGAAGCATTAGAACCCTATTGCTACGATACGTAGACATCTGCAAACACTATTTCCTAGCATGGAAGTGTCGCATTTACATTCTTTTGAAGTGAATACGAGGTATAGATGACACTTCGCAATGAATATTATATCTTATCATGAAACATAGAAGTGAGATGCGATATCGCGTTTTAAGGAGCATTGGAACTCTATTGCTACGATACGTAGACATCTGCAAACGCTATTTCCTAGGATGGAAGGGTCGCATTTACATTCTTTTGAAGTGAGTACGAGGTATACATAACACTCCATAATGAATATTATATCTTCTCATGAAACATAGGAATGAGGTGCTATATCGCGTTTTGAGAAGCATTAGAACTCTATTGCTACGATACGTAGACATCTGCAAACGCTATTTCCTAGCATGGAAGTGTCGCATTTACATTCCACTGAAGTGAATACGAGGTATACATAACATTACACAATGAATATTATATCTTATTACGAAACATAGAAGTGAAATACGACATCTCGTTTTACGAAGCATTAGAACTCTATTGCTACGATACGTAGACATCTGCAAAGGCTATTTCCTAGCAAGCAAGGGTCGCATTTACATTCTTTTGAAGTGAGTACGAGGTATACATAACACTCCATAATGAATATTATATCTTATCATGGAACATAGAAGTGAGATGCGATATCGCGTTTTAAGAAGCATTAGAACTCTATTGCTACGATACGTAGACATCTGCAAACGCTATTTCCTAGCATGGAAGTGTCGCATTTACATTCCTTTGAAGTGAATACGAGATATACATGACACTTCGCAATGAATATTATAGCTTATCATGAAACATAGGAATGAGGTGCTATATCGCGTTTTGAGAAGCATTAGAACTCTATTGCTATTATACGTAGACATCTGCAAACTCTATTTCCTAGCAAGGAAATTTCGCACTTACATTCCACTGTAGTGAATAGGAGGTATACATAGCATTACACAATGAATATTATATCTTATTACGAAACATAGAAGTGTAATACGACATCTCGTTTTAAGAAGCATTAGTACTCTATTGCTGTGATACGTAGACATCTGCAAACAATATTTCCTAGCAAGGAAGTGTCGCATTTACATTCTTTTGAAGTGAATACGAGGTATACATGACACTTCGCAATGAATATTATACCTTATCATGAAACATAGAAGAGAGATGCGATATCGCGTTTTAGGAAGCATTAGAACTCTATTGCTGCGATACGTAGACATCTGCAAACGCTATTTCCTAGCATGGAAGTGTCGCATTTACATTCCTTTGAAGTGAATACGAGATATACATGACACTTCGCAATGAATATGATATCCTATCATGAGACATAGGAATGAGGTGCTATATCGCGTTTTGAGAAGCATTAGAACTCTATTGCTAATATGCGTAGACATCTGCAAACTATATTTCCTAGCATTACACATACATTCCACTGGCATTCCACTGAAACGAATACGAGGTATCCATAACACTCCACAATGAATATTATATTTTATCACGAAACATAGAAATGAAATGCGGCATCTTGTTTTAAGACGCACTCGAACTCTATTACTACGATACGTAGACATCTGCAAATGCTATTTCCTAGCATGGAAGTGTCATATTTACATTCTTTTGAAGTGAATACGAGGTATACATGACACTTCGCAATGAATATTATATCTTATCATGAAACATAGATGTAAGATGCGATATCGGTTTCTAAGAAGCATCAGAACTCTATTGCTACGATACGTAGACATCTGCAAACGCTATTTCCTAGCATGGAAGTGTCTTATTTACATTCTTTTGAAGTGAATACGAGGTATACATGACACTTCGCAATGAATATTATATCTTATCATGAAACATAAAAGGGAGATGCGATATCGCGTTCTAAGAAGCATCAGAACTCTATTGCTACGATACGTAGACATCTGCAAACGCTATTTCCTAGCATGGAAGTGTCTTATTTACATTCTTTTGAAGTGAATACGAGGTATACATGACACTTCGCAATGAATATTATATCTTATCATGAAACATAGAAGTGAGATGCGATATCGCGTTCTAAGAAGCATTAGAACTCTATTGCTACGATACGTAGACATCTGCAAACTCTATTTCCTAGCATCGAAGGGTCGCATTTACACTCTTTTGAAGTGAGTACGATGTATACATAACACTCCATAATGAATATTATATCTTTTCATGAAACATAGCAGTGAGATGCGATATCTCGTTTTAAGAAGCATTAGAAATCTATTGCTACGATACGTAGACATCTGCAAACGCTATTTCCTAGCATGGAAGTGTCGCATTTACATTCTTTTGAAGTGAATACGAGATATACATGACACTTCTTAATGAATATTATATCTTATCATGAAACGTAGGAATGAGGTGCTATATCGCGTATTGAGAAGCATTAGAACTCTATTGCTATTATACGTAGACATCTGCAAACTCTATTTCCTAGCATGGACATGTGGCACTTACATTCCACTGAAGTGAATACGAGGTATACATAACATTACACAATGAGTATTATATCTTATTACGAAACATAGAAATGAAATACGACATCTCGTTTTAAGAAGCATTAGTACTCTATTGCTGTGATACGTAGACATCTGCAAACAATATTTCCTAGCAACGAAGTGTCGCATTTACATTCGTTTGAAGTGAATACGAGATATACATGACAGTTCGCAATGAGTATTATATCTTATCATGAAACATAGAGGTGAGATGCGATATCGCGTTCTAAGAAGCACTAGAACTCTATTGCTGCGATACGTAGACATCTACAAACGCTATTTCCTAGGATGGAAGGGTCGCATTTACATTCTTGTGAAGTGAAATCGAGGTACACATGACACTTCGCAATGAATATTATATCTTATCATGGAACATAGAAGTGAGATGCGATATCGCGTTCTAAGAAGCATTAGAACCCTATTGCTACGATACGTAGACATCTGCAAACACTATTTCCTAGCATGGAAGTGTCGCATTTACATTCTTTTGAAGTGAATACGAGGTATAGATGACACTTCGCAATGAATATTATATCTTATCATGAAACATAGAAGTGAGATGCGATATCGCGTTTTAAGGAGCATTGGAACTCTATTGCTACGATACGTAGACATCTGCAAACGCTATTTCCTAGGATGGAAGGGTCGCATTTACATTCTTTTGAAGTGAGTACGAGGTATACATAACACTCCATAATGAATATTATATCTTCTCATGAAACATAGGAATGAGGTGCTATATCGCGTTTTGAGAAGCATTAGAACTCTATTGCTACGATACGTAGACATCTGCAAACGCTATTTCCTAGCATGGAAGTGTCGCATTTACATTCGTTTGAAGTGAATACGAGATATACATGACACTTCGCAATGAATATTATATCTTATCATGAAACATAGGAATGAGATGCGATATCGCGTTTTAAGAAGCATTAGAACTCTATTGCTACGATACGTAGACATCTGCAAACGCTATTTCCTAGCATGGAAGTGTCGCATTTACATTCGTTTGAAGTGAATACGAGATATACATGACACTTCGCAATGAATATTATACCTTATCATGAACCATAGAAGAGAGATGCGATATCGCGTTTTAAGAAGCATAAGAACTCTATTGCTGCGATATGTAGACATCTGCAAACTCTATTTCCTAGCATGGACATGTGGCACTTACATTCCACTGAAGTGAATACGAGGTATATATAACATTACACAATGAGTATTATATCTTATTACGAAACATAGAAATGAAATACGCCATCTCGTTTTAAGAAGCATTAGTACTCTATTGCTGTGATACGTAGACATCTGCAAACAATATTTCCTAGCAAGGAAGTGTCGCATTTACATTCTTGTGAAGTGAAATCGAGGTATACATGACACTTCGCACTGAATAATATATCTTATCATGAAACATAGAAGAGAGGTGCGATATCGCATTTTAGGGAGC
The DNA here is from genome assembly GCF_050948175.1 of Xylocopa sonorina. Classification (NCBI taxonomy): domain Eukaryota; kingdom Metazoa; phylum Arthropoda; class Insecta; order Hymenoptera; family Apidae; genus Xylocopa; species Xylocopa sonorina. Next base: position 533,346 of record NW_027490146.1, read on the forward strand.
ATTACAACTCTATTGCTGTGATACGTAGACATCTGCAATCAATATTTCCTAACAAGGGAGTGTCGCATTTACATTCTTGTGAAGTGAAATCGAGGTATACATGAAACTTCGCAAAGAATATTATATCTTATCATGGAACATAGAAGTGAGATGCGATATTGCGTTCTAAGAAGCATTAGAACCCTATTGCTACGATACGTAGACATCTGCAAACTCTATTTCCTAGCATGGACATGTGGCACTTACATTCCACTGAAGTGAATACGAGGTATACATAACATTACACAATGAGTATTATATCTTATTACGAAACATAGAAATGAAATACGACATCTCGTTTTAAGAAGCATTATTACTCTATTGCTGTGATACGTAGACATCTGCAAACAATATTTCCTAGCAAGGAAGTGTCGCATTTACATTCTTGTGAAGTGAAATCGAGGTATACATGACACTTCGCAATGAATATTATACCTTATCATGAAACATAGAAGAGAGATGCCATATCGCGTTTTAGGACGCATTAGAACTCTATTGCTGCGATACGTAGACATCTGCAAACGCTATTTCCTAGCATGGAAGTGTCGCATTTACATTCTTTTGAAGTGAGTACGAGGTATACATATCGCTCCATAATGAATATTATATCTTCTCATGAAACATAGGAATGAGGTGCTATATCGCGTTTTGAGAAGCATTAGAACTCTATTGCTACGATACGTAGACATCTGTAAACGCTATTTCCCAGCATGGAAGTGTCGCATTTACATTCGTTTGAAGTGAATACGAGATTTACATGACACTTCGCAATGAATATTATATCTTATCATGAAACATAGGAATGAGATGCGATATCGCGTTTTAAGAAGCATTAGAACTCTATTGCTACGATACGTAGACATCTGCAAACGCTATTTCCTAGCATGGAAGTGTCGCATTTACATTCGTTTGAAGTGAAAACGAGATATACATGACACTTCGCAATGAATATTATATCTTATCATGAAACATAGAAGTGAGATGCGATATCGCGTTCTAAGAAGCACTAGAACTCTATTGCTACGATACGCAGACATCTGCAAACGCTATTTCCCAGGATGGAAGGGACGCATTTACATTTTTTTGAAGTGAGTACGAGGTATACATAACACTCCATAATGAATATTACATCTTATCATGAAACATAGGAAGGAGGTGCTATATCGCGTTTTGAGAAGCATTAGAACTCTATTGCTACGATACGTAGACATCTGCAAACGCTATTTCCTAGCATGGAAGTGTCGCATTTACATTCTTTTGATGTGAATACGAGATATACATGACACTTCGCAATGAATATTATATCTTCTCATGAAACATAGAAGGGAGATGCGATATCGCGTTTTAGGAAGCGTTGGAACTCTATTGCTGCGATACGTAGACATCTGCAAACGCTATTTCCTAGCATGGAAGTGTCGCATTTACATTCTTTTGATGTGAATACGAGATATACATGACACATCGCAATGAATATTATATCTTATCATGAAACATAGGAATGAGGTGCTATATCGCGTTTTGAGAAGCATTAGAACTCTATTGCTACGATACGTAAACATCTGCAAAGGCTATTCCCTAGCATGGAAGTGTCGCATTTACATTCTTTTGATGTGAATACGAGATATACATGACACATTGCAATGAATATTATATCTTATCATGAAACATAGGAATGAGGTGCTATATCGCGTTTTGAGAAGCATTAGAACTCTATTGCTACGATACGTAGACATCTGCAAACGCTATTTCCTAGCATGGAAGTGTCGCATTTACATTCTTTTGATGTGAATACGAGATATACATGACACTTCGCAATGAATATTATATCTTCTCATGAAACATAGAAGTGAGATGCGATATCGCGTTTTAAGGAGCATTAGAACTCTATTGCTACGATACGTAGACATCTGCAAACGCTATTTCCTAGCATGGAAGTGTCTTATTTACGTTCTTTTGAAGTGAATACGAGGTATACATGACACTTCGCAATGAATATTATACCTTATCATGAAACATAGAAGAGAGATGCGATATCGCGTTTTAGGAAGCATTAGAACTCTATGCTGAAGTGAATACGAGGTATATATAACATTACACAATGAGTATTATATCTTATTATGAAACATAGAAATGAAATACGACATCTCGTTTTAAGAAGCATTAGTACCCTATTGCTGTGATACGTAGACATCTGCAAACAGTATTTCCTAGCAAGGAAGTGTCGCATTTACATTCTTGTGAAGTGAAATCGAGGTATACATGACACTTCGCACTGAATAATATATCTTATCATGAAACATAGAAGAGAGGTGCGATATCGCATTTTAGGGAGCATTAGAACTCTATTGCTACGATACGTAGACATCTGCAAACAATATTTCCTAGCATTGAAGTGTCTTATTTACGTTCTTTTGGAGTGAATACGAGGTATACATGACACTTCGCAATGAATATTATACCTTATCATGAAGCATAGAAGGGAGATGCGATATCGCGTTTTAGGAAGCATTGCAACTCTATTGCTGCGATACGTAGACATCTGCAAACGCTATTTCCTAGCATGGAAGTGTCGCATTTACATTCTTTTGATGTGAATACGAGATATACATGACACTTCGCAATGAATATTATATCTTATCATGAAACATAGGAATGAGGTGCTATATCGCGTTTTGAGAAGCATTAGAACTCCATTGCTACGATACGTAGACATCTGCAAACGCTATTTCCTAGCATGGAAGTGTCGCATTTACATTCTTTTGAAGTGAATACGAGGTATACATGACACATCGCAATGAATATTATATCTTATCATGAAACATAGGAATGAGATGCGATATCGCGTTTTAGGAAGCATTAGAACTCTATTGCTACGATACGTAGACAAATTCAAACGCTATTTCCTAGCATGGAAGTGTCTTATTTACGTTCTTTTGAAGTGAATACGAGGTATACATGACACTTCGCAATGAATATTATATCTTATCATGAAACATAGAGGTGAGATGCTATATCGCGTTCTAAGAAGCACTAGAACTCTATTGCTACGATACGTAGACATCTGCAAACGCTATTTCCTAGGATGGAAGGGTCGCATTTACATTCTTTTGAAGTGAGTACGAGGTATACATAACACTCCATAATGAATATTATATCTTATCATGAAACATAGGAATGAGGTGCTATATCGCGTTTTGAGAAGCATTAGAACTCTATTGCTACGATACGTAGACATCTGCAAACGCTATTTCCTAGCATGGAAGTGTCGCATTTACATTCATTTGAAGTGAATACGAGGTATACATGGCACTTCGCAATGAATATTATACCTTATCATGAAACATAGAAGGGAGATGCGATATCGCGTTTTAGGAAGCATTGGAACTCTATTGCTGCGATACGTAGACATCTGCAAACGCTATTTCCTAGCATGGAAGTGTCACATTTACATTCTTTTGATGTGAATACGAGATATACATGACACTTCGCAATGAATATTATATCTTATCATGAAACATAGGAATGAGGTGCTATATCGCGTTTTGAGAAGCATTAGAACTCTATTGCTACGATACGTAGACATCTGCAAACGCTATTTCCTAGCATGGAAGTGTCGCATTTACATTCCTTTGAAGTGAATACGAGGTATACATGACACATAGCAATGAATATTATATGTTATCATGAAACATAAAAGTGAGATGCGATATCGCGTTCTAAGAAGCATTAGAACTCTATTGCTACGATACGTAGACAGCTGCAAAGGCTATTCCCTAGCATAGAAGGGTCGCATTTACATTCTTTTGAAGTGAGTACGAGGTATACATATCACTCCATAATGAATATTATACCTTATCATGAAACATAGCAGTGAGATGCGACATCTCGTTTTAAGAAGCATTATTACTCTAATGCTACGGTACATAGACATCTGCAAACGCTATTTCCTAGCATGGCAGTGTCATATTTACATTCTTTTGAAGTGAATACGAGGTATACATGACACTTCGCAATGAATATTATATCTTATCTTGAAACATAGAAGTGAGATGCGATATCGCGTTTTAAGGAGCATTAGAACTCTATTGCTACGATACGTAGACATCTGCAAACGCTATTTCCTAGCATGGAAGTGTCTTATTTACGTTCTTTTGAAGTGAATACGAGGTATACATGACACTTCGCAATGAATATTATATCTTATCATGAAACATAGAGGTGAGATGCGATATCGCGTTCTAAGAAGCACTAGAACTCTATTGCTACGATACGTAGACATCTGCAAACGCTATTTCCTAGGATGGGAGGGTCGCATTTACATTCTTTTGAAGTGAGTACGAGGTATACATAACACTCCATAATGAATATTATATCTTCTCATGAAACATAGGAATGTGGTGCTATATCGCGTTTTGAGAAGCATTAGAACTCTATTGCTACGATACGTAGACATCTGCAAACGCTATTTCCTAGCATGGAAGTGTCGCATTTACATTCGTTTGAAGTGAATACAAGATATACATGACACTTCGCAATGAATATTATATCTTGTCATGAAACATAGGAATGAGATGCGATATCGCGTTTTAAGAAGCATTAGAACTCTATTGCTACGATACGTAGATATCTGCAAACGCTATTTCCTAGCATGGAAGTGTCATATTTACATTCTTTTGAAGTGAATACGAGGTATACATGACACTTCGCAATGAATATTATATCTTATCATGAAACATAGATGTAAGATGCGATATCGGTTTCTAAGAAGCATCAGAACTCTATTGCTACGATACGTAGACATCTGCAAACGCTATTTCCTAGCATGGAAGTGTCTTATTTACATTCTTTTGAAGTGAATACGAGGTATACATGACACTTCGCAATGAATATTATATCTTATCATGAAACATAAAAGGGAGATGCGATATCGCGTTCTAAGAAGCATCAGAACTCTATTGCTACGATACGTAGACATCTGCAAACGCTATTTCCTAGCATGGAAGTGTCTTATTTACATTCTTTTGAAGTGAATACGAGGTATACATGACACTTCGCAATGAATATTATATCTTATCATGAAACATAGAAGTGAGATGCGATATCGCGTTCTAAGAAGCATTAGAACTCTATTGCTACGATACGTAGACATCTGCAAACTCTATTTCCTAGCATCGAAGGGTCGCATTTACACTCTTTTGAAGTGAGTACGATGTATACATAACACTCCATAATGAATATTATATCTTTTCATGAAACATAGCAGTGAGATGCGATATCTCGTTTTAAGAAGCATTAGAAATCTATTGCTACGATACGTAGACATCTGCAAACGCTATTTCCTAGCATGGAAGTGTCGCATTTACATTCTTTTGAAGTGAATACGAGATATACATGACACTTCTTAATGAATATTATATCTTATCATGAAACGTAGGAATGAGGTGCTATATCGCGTATTGAGAAGCATTAGAACTCTATTGCTATTATACGTAGACATCTGCAAACTCTATTTCCTAGCATGGACATGTGGCACTTACATTCCACTGAAGTGAATACGAGGTATACATAACATTACACAATGAGTATTATATCTTATTACGAAACATAGAAATGAAATACGACATCTCGTTTTAAGAAGCATTAGTACTCTATTGCTGTGATACGTAGACATCTGCAAACAATATTTCCTAGCAACGAAGTGTCGCATTTACATTCGTTTGAAGTGAATACGAGATATACATGACAGTTCGCAATGAGTATTATATCTTATCATGAAACATAGAGGTGAGATGCGATATCGCGTTCTAAGAAGCACTAGAACTCTATTGCTGCGATACGTAGACATCTACAAACGCTATTTCCTAGGATGGAAGGGTCGCATTTACATTCTTGTGAAGTGAAATCGAGGTACACATGACACTTCGCAATGAATATTATATCTTATCATGGAACATAGAAGTGAGATGCGATATCGCGTTCTAAGAAGCATTAGAACCCTATTGCTACGATACGTAGACATCTGCAAACACTATTTCCTAGCATGGAAGTGTCGCATTTACATTCTTTTGAAGTGAATACGAGGTATAGATGACACTTCGCAATGAATATTATATCTTATCATGAAACATAGAAGTGAGATGCGATATCGCGTTTTAAGGAGCATTGGAACTCTATTGCTACGATACGTAGACATCTGCAAACGCTATTTCCTAGGATGGAAGGGTCGCATTTACATTCTTTTGAAGTGAGTACGAGGTATACATAACACTCCATAATGAATATTATATCTTCTCATGAAACATAGGAATGAGGTGCTATATCGCGTTTTGAGAAGCATTAGAACTCTATTGCTACGATACGTAGACATCTGCAAACGCTATTTCCTAGCATGGAAGTGTCGCATTTACATTCGTTTGAAGTGAATACGAGATATACATGACACTTCGCAATGAATATTATATCTTATCATGAAACATAGGAATGAGATGCGATATCGCGTTTTAAGAAGCATTAGAACTCTATTGCTACGATACGTAGACATCTGCAAACGCTATTTCCTAGCATGGAAGTGTCGCATTTACATTCGTTTGAAGTGAATACGAGATATACATGACACTTCGCAATGAATATTATACCTTATCATGAACCATAGAAGAGAGATGCGATATCGCGTTTTAAGAAGCATAAGAACTCTATTGCTGCGATATGTAGACATCTGCAAACTCTATTTCCTAGCATGGACATGTGGCACTTACATTCCACTGAAGTGAATACGAGGTATATATAACATTACACAATGAGTATTATATCTTATTACGAAACATAGAAATGAAATACGCCATCTCGTTTTAAGAAGCATTAGTACTCTATTGCTGTGATACGTAGACATCTGCAAACAATATTTCCTAGCAAGGAAGTGTCGCATTTACATTCTTGTGAAGTGAAATCGAGGTATACATGACACTTCGCACTGAATAATATATCTTATCATGAAACATAGAAGAGAGGTGCGATATCGCATTTTAGGGAGCATTACAACTCTATTGCTGTGATACGTAGACATCTGCAATCAATATTTCCTAACAAGGGAGTGTCGCATTTACATTCTTGTGAAGTGAAATCGAGGTATACATGAAACTTCGCAAAGAATATTATATCTTATCATGGAACATAGAAGTGAGATGCGATATTGCGTTCTAAGAAGCATTAGAACCCTATTGCTACGATACGTAGACATCTGCAAACTCTATTTCCTAGCATGGACATGTGGCACTTACATTCCACTGAAGTGAATACGAGGTATACATAACATTACACAATGAGTATTATATCTTATTACGAAACATAGAAATGAAATACGACATCTCGTTTTAAGAAGCATTATTACTCTATTGCTGTGATACGTAGACATCTGCAAACAATATTTCCTAGCAAGGAAGTGTCGCATTTACATTCTTGTGAAGTGAAATCGAGGTATACATGACACTTCGCAATGAATATTATACCTTATCATGAAACATAGAAGAGAGATGCCATATCGCGTTTTAGGACGCATTAGAACTCTATTGCTGCGATACGTAGACATCTGCAAACGCTATTTCCTAGCATGGAAGTGTCGCATTTACATTCTTTTGAAGTGAGTACGAGGTATACATATCGCTCCATAATGAATATTATATCTTCTCATGAAACATAGGAATGAGGTGCTATATCGCGTTTTGAGAAGCATTAGAACTCTATTGCTACGATACGTAGACATCTGTAAACGCTATTTCCCAGCATGGAAGTGTCGCATTTACATTCGTTTGAAGTGAATACGAGATTTACATGACACTTCGCAATGAATATTATATCTTATCATGAAACATAGGAATGAGATGCGATATCGCGTTTTAAGAAGCATTAGAACTCTATTGCTACGATACGTAGACATCTGCAAACGCTATTTCCTAGCATGGAAGTGTCGCATTTACATTCGTTTGAAGTGAAAACGAGATATACATGACACTTCGCAATGAATATTATATCTTATCATGAAACATAGAAGTGAGATGCGATATCGCGTTCTAAGAAGCACTAGAACTCTATTGCTACGATACGCAGACATCTGCAAACGCTATTTCCCAGGATGGAAGGGACGCATTTACATTTTTTTGAAGTGAGTACGAGGTATACATAACACTCCATAATGAATATTACATCTTATCATGAAACATAGGAAGGAGGTGCTATATCGCGTTTTGAGAAGCATTAGAACTCTATTGCTACGATACGTAGACATCTGCAAACGCTATTTCCTAGCATGGAAGTGTCGCATTTACATTCTTTTGATGTGAATACGAGATATACATGACACTTCGCAATGAATATTATATCTTCTCATGAAACATAGAAGGGAGATGCGATATCGCGTTTTAGGAAGCGTTGGAACTCTATTGCTGCGATACGTAGACATCTGCAAACGCTATTTCCTAGCATGGAAGTGTCGCATTTACATTCTTTTGATGTGAATACGAGATATACATGACACATCGCAATGAATATTATATCTTATCATGAAACATAGGAATGAGGTGCTATATCGCGTTTGAGAAGCATTAGAACTCTATTGCTACGATACGTAAACATCTGCAAAGGCTATTCCCTAGCATGGAAGTGTCGCATTTACATTCTTTTGATGTGAATACGAGATATACATGACACATTGCAATGAATATTATATCTTATCATGAAACATAGGAATGAGGTGCTATATCGCGTTTTGAGAAGCATTAGAACTCTATTGCTACGATACGTAGACATCTGCAAACGCTATTTCCTAGCATGGAAGTGTCGCATTTACATTCTTTTGATGTGAATACGAGATATACATGACACTTCGCAATGAATATTATATCTTCTCATGAAACATAGAAGTGAGATGCGATATCGCGTTTTAAGGAGCATTAGAACTCTATTGCTACGATACGTAGACATCTGCAAACGCTATTTCCTAGCATGGAAGTGTCTTATTTACGTTCTTTTGAAGTGAATACGAGGTATACATGACACTTCGCAATGAATATTATACCTTATCATGAAACATAGAAGAGAGATGCGATATCGCGTTTTAGGAAGCATTAGAACTCTATGCTGAAGTGAATACGAGGTATATATAACATTACACAATGAGTATTATATCTTATTATGAAACATAGAAATGAAATACGACATCTCGTTTTAAGAAGCATTAGTACCCTATTGCTGTGATACGTAGACATCTGCAAACAATATTTCCTAGCAAGGAAGTGTCGCATTTACATTCTTGTGAAGTGAAATCGAGGTATACATGACACTTCGCACTGAATAATATATCTTATCATGAAACATAGAAGAGAGGTGCGATATCGCATTTTAGGGAGCATTAGAACTCTATTGCTACGATACGTAGACATCTGCAAACAATATTTCCTAGCATTGAAGTGTCTTATTTACGTTCTTTTGGAGTGAATACGAGGTATACATGACACTTCGCAATGAATATTATACCTTATCATGAAGCATAGAAGGGAGATGCGATATCGCGTTTTAGGAAGCATTGCAACTCTATTGCTGCGATACGTAGACATCTGCAAACGCTATTTCCTAGCATGGAAGTGTCGCATTTACATTCTTTTGATGTGAATACGAGATATACATGACACTTCGCAATGAATATTATATCTTATCATGAAACATAGGAATGAGGTGCTATATCGCGTTTTGAGAAGCATTAGAACTCCATTGCTACGATACGTAGACATCTGCAAACGCTATTTCCTAGCATGGAAGTGTCGCATTTACATTCTTTTGAAGTGAATACGAGGTATACATGACACATCGCAATGAATATTATATCTTATCATGAAACATAGGAATGAGATGCGATATCGCGTTTTAGGAAGCATTAGAACTCTATTGCTACGATACGTAGACAAATTCAAACGCTATTTCCTAGCATGGAAGTGTCTTATTTACGTTCTTTTGAAGTGAATACGAGGTATACATGACACTTCGCAATGAATATTATATCTTATCATGAAACATAGAGGTGAGATGCTATATCGCGTTCTAAGAAGCACTAGAACTCTATTGCTACGATACGTAGACATCTGCAAACGCTATTTCCTAGGATGGATGGGTCGCATTTACATTCTTTTGAAGTGAGTACGAGGTATACATAACACTCCATAATGAATATTATATCTTATCATGAAACATAGGAATGAGGTGCTATATCGCGTTTTGAGAAGCATTAGAACTCTATTGCTACGATACGTAGACATCTGCAAACGCTATTTCCTAGCATGGAAGTGTCGCATTTACATTCATTTGAAGTGAATACGAGGTATACATGGCACTTCGCAATGAATATTATACCTTATCATGAAACATAGAAGGGAGATGCGATATCGCGTTTTAGGAAGCATTGGAACTCTATTGCTGCGATACGTAGACATCTGCAAACGCTATTTCCTAGCATGGAAGTGTCACATTTACATTCTTTTGATGTGAATACGAGATATACATGACACTTCGCAATGAATATTATATCTTATCATGAAACATAGGAATGAGGTGCTATATCGCGTTTTGAGAAGCATTAGAACTCTATTGCTACGATACGTAGACATCTGCAAACGCTATTTCCTAGCATGGAATTACATTCCTTTGAAGTGAATACGAGGTATACATGACACATAGCAATGAATATTATATGTTATCATGAAACATAAAGTGAGATGCGATATCGCGTTCTAAGAAGCATTAGAACTCTATTGCTACGATACGTAGACAGCTGCAAAGGCTATTCCCTAGCATAGAAGGGTCGCATTTACATTCTTTTGAAGTGAGTACGAGGTATACATATCACTCCATAATGAATATTATACCTTATCATGAAACATAGCAGTGAGATGCGACATCTCGTTTTAAGAAGCATTATTACTCTAATGCTACGGTACATAGACATCTGCAAACGCTATTTCCTAGCATGGCAGTGTCATATTTACATTCTTTTGAAGTGAATACGAGGTATACATGACACTTCGCAATGAATATTATATCTTATCTTGAAACATAGAAGTGAGATGCGATATCGCGTTTTAAGGAGCATTAGAACTCTATTGCTACGATACGTAGACATCTGCAAACGCTATTTCCTAGCATGGAAGTGTCTTATTTACGTTCTTTTGAAGTGAATACGAGGTATACATGACACTTCGCAATGAATATTATATCTTATCATGAAACATAGAGGTGAGATGCGATATCGCGTTCTAAGAAGCACTAGAACTCTATTGCTACGATACGTAGACATCTGCAAACGCTATTTCCTAGGATGGGAGGGTCGCATTTACATTCTTTTGAAGTGAGTACGAGGTATACATAACACTCCATAATGAATATTATATCTTCTCATGAAACATAGGAATGTGGTGCTATATCGCGTTTGAGAAGCATTAGAACTCTATTGCTACGATACGTAGACATCTGCAAACGCTATTTCCTAGCATGGAAGTGTCGCATTTACATTCGTTTGAAGTGAATACAAGATATACATGACACTTCGCAATGAATATTATATCTTGTCATGAAACATAGGAATGAGATGCGATATCGCGTTTTAAGAAGCATTAGAACTCTATTGCTACGATACGTAGATATCTGCAAACGCTATTTCCTAGCATGAAGTGTCGCATTTACATTCGTTTGAAGTGAATACGAGGTATACATGGCACTTCGCAATGAATATTATACCTTATCATGAAACATAGAAGGGAGATGCGATATCGCGTTTTAGGAAGCATTGGAACTCTATTGCTGCGATACGTAGACATCTGCAAACGCTATTTCCTAGCATGGAAGTGTCGCATTTACATTCTTTTGATGTGAATACGAGATATACATGACACTTCGCAATGAATATTATATCTTATCATGAAACATAGGAATGAGGTGCTATATCGCGTTTTGAGAAGCATTAGAACTCTATTGCTACGATACGTAGACATCTGCAAACGCTATTTCCTAGCATGGAAGTGTCGCATTTACATTCTTTTGAAGTGAATACGAGGTATACATGACACATAGCAATGAATATTATATGTTATCATGAAACATAAAAGTGAGATGCGATATCGCGTTCTAAGAAGCATTAGAACTCTATTGCTACGATACGTAGACATCTGCAAAGGCTATTCCCTAGCATAGAAGGGTCGCATTTACATTCTTTTGAAGTGAGTACGAGGTATACATATCACTCCATAATGAATATTATACCTTATCATGAAACATAGCAGTGAGATGCGACATCTCGTTTTAAGAAGCATTATTACTCTATTGCTACGGTACGTAGACATCTGCAAACGCTATTTCCTAGCATGGCAGTGTCATATTTACATTCTTTTGAAGTGAATACGAGGTATACATGACACTTCGCAATGAATATTATATCTTATCATGAAACATAGAAGTGAGATGCGATATCGCGTTTTAAGGAGCATTACAACTATATTGCTACGATACGTAGACATCTGCAAACGCTATTTCCTAGCATGGAAGTGTCTTATTTACGTTCTTTTGAAGTGAATACGAGGTATACATGACACATCGCAATGAATATTATATCTTATCATGAAACATAGAGGTGAGATGCGATATCGCGTTCTAAGAAGCACTAGAACTCTATTGCTACGATACGTAGACATCTGCAAACGCTATTTCCTAGGATGGAAGGTCGCATTTACATTCTTTTGAAGTGAGTACGAGGTATACATAACACTCCATAATGAATATTATATCTTCTCATGAAACATAGGAATGAGGTGCTATATCGCGTTTTGAGAAGCATTAGAACTCTATTGCTACGATACGTAGACATCTGCAAACGCTATTTCCTAGCATGGAAGTGTCGCATTTACATTCGTTTGAAGTGAATACGAGATATACATGACACTTCGCAATGATTATTATATCTTATCATGAAACATAGGAATGAGATGCGATTTCGCGTTTTAAGAAGCATTAGAACTCTATTGCTACGATACGTAGACATCTGTAAACGCTATTTCCTAGCATGGAAGTGTCGCATTTACATTCATTTGAAGTGAATACGAGGTATACATTACACTTCGCAATGAATATTATACCTTATCATGAAACATAGAAGGGAGATGTGATATCGCGTTTTAGAAGCATTGAAACTCTATTGCTGCGATACGTAGACATCTGCAAACGCTATTTCCTAGCATGGAAGTGTCGCATTTACATTCTTGTGAAGAGAAATCGCGGTATACATGACACTTCGCCAATGAATATTATATCTTATCATGAAACATAAAAGTGAGATGCGATATCGCGTTCTAAGAAGCATTGGAACTCCATTGCTACGATACGTAGACATCTGCAAAGGCTATTCCCTAGCATGGAAGGGTCGCATTTACATTCTTTTGAAGTGAGTACGAGGTATACATATCACTCCATAATGAATATTATATCTTATCATGAAACATAGCAGTGAGATGCGATATCGCGTTTTAAGAAGCATTAGAACTCTATTGCTACGATACGTAGACATCTGCAAACGCTATTTCCTAGCATGGAAGTGTCGCATTTACATGCATTTGAAGTGAATACGAGATATACATGACACTTCGCAATGAATATTATATCTTATCATGAAACATAGGAATGAGGTGCTATATCGCGTTTTGAGAAGCATTAGAACTCTATTGCTACGATACGTAGACATCTGCAAACGCTATTTCCTAGCATGAAGTGTCGCACTTACATTCTTTTGAAGTGAATACGAGTATACATAACACTTCGCAATGAATATTATATCTTATCATGAAACATAGATGTGAGATGCGATATCGCGTTTTAAGGAGCATTAGAACTCTACTGCTACGATACGTAGACATCTGCAAACGCTATTTCCTAGCATGGAAGTGTCTTATTTACGTTCTTTTGAAGTGAATACGAGGTATACATGACACTTCGCAGTGAATATTATATCTTATCATGAAACATAGAGGTGAGATGCGATATCGCGTTCTAAGCAGCACTAGAACTCTATTGCTACGATACGTAGACATCTGCAAACGCTATTTCCTAGGATGGAAGGGTCGCATTTACATTCTTTTGAAGTGAGTACGAGGTATACATAACACTCCATAATGAATATTATATCTTATCATGAACATAAAAGTGAGATGCGATATCGCGTTCTAAGAGGCATTAGAACTCTGTTGCTACAATACGTAGACATCTGCAAAGGCTATTCCCTAGCATGGAAGGGTCACATTTACATTCTTTTGAAGTGAGTACTAGGTATACATATCACTCCATAATGAATATTATATCTTATCATGAAACATAGCAGTGAGATGCGACATCTCGTTTTAAGAAGCATTATTACGCTATTGCTACGATACGTAGACATCTGCAAACGCTATTTCCTAGCATGGAAGTGTCGCATTTACATTCTTTTGATGTGAATACGAGATACACATGACACTTCGCAATGAATATTATATCTTATCATGAAACATAAGAGTGAGGTCGCTATATCGCGTTTTGAGAAGCATTAGAACTCTATTGCTACGATACGTAGACTTCTGCAAACGCTATTTCCTAGCATGGAAGTGTCGCATTTACATTCTTTTGAAGTGAATACGAGGTATACATGACACATCGCAATGAATATTATATCTTCTCATGAAACATAGGAATGAGGTGCTATATCGCGTTTTGAGAAGCATTAGAACTCTATTGCTACGATACGTAGACGTCTGCAAACGCTATTTCCTAGCATGGAAGTGTCGCATTTAAATTCGTTTGAAGTGAATACGAGATATACATGACACTTCGCAATGATTATTATAACTTATCATGAAACATAGGAATGAGATGCGATATCGCGTTTTAAGAAGCATTAGAACTCTATTGCTACGATACGTAGACATCTGCAACGCTATTTCCTAGCATGGAAGTGTCGCATTTACATTCGTTTGAAGTAAATACGAGGTATACATTACACTTCGCAATGAATATTATACTTATCCTGAAACATAGAAGGGAGATGCGATATCGCGTTTTAGGATGCATTGGAACTCTATTGCTGCGATACGTAGACATCTGCAAATGCTATTTCCTATCAAGGAAGTGTCGCATTTACATTCTTGTGAAGAGAAATCGCGGTATACATGACACTTCGCAATGAATATTATATCTTATCATATAACATAGAAGTGAGATGCGATATCGCGTCTTAAGAAGCATTAGAACCCTATTGCTACGATACGTGGACATCTGCAACCGCTACTTCCTAGCATGAAAGTGTCGCATTTACATTCATTTGAAGTGAATACGAGGTATACATGACACTCCACAATGAATATTATATCTTATCACGGAACATAGAAATGAAATGAGGCATCTCGTTATAAGAAGCATTAGAACTCTATTGCTACGATACGTAGACATCTGCAAACGCTATTTCCTAGCATGGAAGTGTCGCAATTACATTCTTTTGATGTGAATACGAGATATACATGACACTTCGCAATGAATATTATATCTTCTCATGAAATATAGCAGTGAGATGCGATATCGCGTTTAAGAAGCATAAGAACTCTATTGCTACGATACGTAGACATCTGCAAACGCTATTTCCTAGCATGGAAGTGTCGCATTTACATTCGTTTGAAGTGAATACGAGATATACATGACACTTCGCAATGAATATTATATCTTATCATGAAACATAGGCATGAGGTGCTATATCGCGTTTTGAGAAGCATTAGAACTCTATTGCTACGATACGTAGACATCTGCAAACGCTATTTCCTAGCATGGAAGTGTCGCATTTACATTCATTTGAAGTGAATACGAGGTATACATTACACTTCGCAATGAATATTATACCTTATCATGAAACATAGAAGGGAGATGCGATATCGCGTTTTAGGAAGCATTGAAACTCTATTGCTGCGATACGTAGACATCTGCAAACGCTATTTCCTATCAAGGAAGTGTCGCATTTACATTCTTGTGAAGAGAAATCGCGGTATACATGACACTTCGCAATGAATATTATATCTTATCATGAAACATAGGAATGAGGTGCTATATCGCGTTTTGAGAAGCATTAGAACTCTATTGCTACGATACGTAGACATCTGCAAACGCTATTTCCTAGCATGGAAGTGTCTTATTTACGTTCTTTTGAAAGTGAATACGAGGAATACACGACACTTCGCAATGAATATTGTATCTTATCATGGAACATAGAAGGGAGATGCGATATCGCGTTTTAGGAAGCATTGGAACTCTATTGCTGCGATACATAGAAGTCCTGCAAACGCTATTTCCTAGCATGGATGTGTCGCATTTACATTCTTTTGATGTGAATACGAGGTATACAAGACACTCCACAATGAATATTATATCTTATCATGGAACATAGAAATGAAGTGAGGCATCTCGTTTTAAGAAGCATTAGAACTCTATTGCTACGATACGTAGACATCTGCAAAGGCTATTCCCTAGCATGGAAGGGTCGCATTTACATTCTTTTGAAGTGAGTACGAGGTATACATATCACTCCATAATGAATATTATATCTTATCATGAAACATAGCAGTGAGATGCGATATCGCGTTTTAAGAAGCATTAGAACTCTATTGCTACGATACGTAGACATCTGCAAACGCTATTTCCTAGCATGGAAGTGGTGCATTTACATGCATTTGAAGTGAATACGAGGTATACATGACACTTCGCAATGAATATTATACCTTATCATGAAACATAGAAGGGAGATGCGATATCGCGTTTTGTGGAAGCATCGGAACTCTATTGCTGCGATACATAGACATCTGGAAACGCTATGTTCCTAGCATGGAAGTGTCGCATTTACATTCTTTTGATGTGAATACGAGGTATACATGACACTCCACAATGAATATTATATCTTATCACGGAACATAGAAATGAAATGAGGCATCTCGTTTTAAGAAGCATTAGAACTCTATTGCTACGATACGTAGACATCTGCAAACGCTATTTCCTAGCATGGAAGTGTCGCATTTACATTCATTTGAAGTGAATACGAGGTATACATGACGCTTCGCAATGAATATTATACCTTATCATGAAACATAGAAGAGAGAAGCGATATCGCGTTTTAAGAAGCATTAGAACTCTATTGCTACGATACGTAGACATCTGCAAACGCTATTTCCTAGCATGGAAGTGTCGCATTTACATTCTTTTGAAGTGAATACGAGGTATACATGACACTACGCAATGAATATTATATCTTATCATGAAAACATAAAAGTGAGATGCGATATCGCGTTCTAAGAAGCATTAGAACTCTATTGCTACGATACGTAGACATCTGCAAAGGCTATTCCCTAGCATGGAAGGGTCGCATTTACATTCTTTTGAAGTGAGTACTAGGTATACATATCACTCCATAATGTATATTATATCTTATCATGAAACATAGCAGTGAGATGCGACATCTCGTTTTAAGAAGCATTATTACGCTATTGCTACGATACGTAGACATCTGCAAACGCTATTTCCTAGCATGGAAGTGTCGCATTTACATTCATTTGAAGTGAATACGAGGTATACATGACACTTCGCAATGAATATTATACCTTATCATGAAACATAGAAGGGAGATGCGATATCGCGTTTTAGGAAGCATTGGAACTCTATTGCTGCGATACGTAGACATCTGCAAACGCTATTTCCTAGCATGGAAGTGTCACATTTACATTCTTTTGATGTTGAATACGAGGTATACATGACACTCCACAATGAATATTACATCTTCTCATGAAATATAGCAGTGAGATGCGATATCGCGTTTTAAGAAGCATTAGAACCCTATTGCTGCGATACGTAGACATCTGCAAACGCTATTTCCTAGCATGGATGTGTCGCATTTACATTCTTTTGATGTGAATACGAGGTATACATGACACTCCACAATGAGTATTATATCTTATCACGGAACATAGAAATGAAAGGAGGTATCTCGTTTTAAGAAGCATTAGAACTCTATTGGTACGATACGTAGACATCTGCAAACGCTATTTCCTAGCATGGAAGTGTCGCATTTACATTCATTTGAAGTGAATACGAGGTATACATGACGCTTCGCAATGAATATTATACCTTATCATGAAACATAGAAGAGAGGTGCGATATCGCGTTTTAAGAAGCATTAGAACTCTATTGCTACGATACGTAGACATCTGCAAACGCTATTTTCTAGCATGGAAGTGTCGCACTTACATTCATATCAAGTGAATACGAGGTATACATGACACTCCACAATGAATATTATATCTTATCACGGAACATAGAAATGAAATGAGGCATCTCGTTATAAGAAGCATTAGAACTCTATTGCTACGATACGTAGACATCTGCAAACGCTATTTCCTAGCATGGAAGTGTCGCAATTACATTCTTTTGATGTGAATACGAGATATACATGACACTTCGCAATGAAAATTATATCTTCTCATGTAATATAGCAGTGAGATGCGATATCGCGTTTTAAGAAGCATTAGAACTCTATTGCTACGATACGTAGACATCTGCAAACGCTATTTCCTAGCATGGAAGTGTCGCATTTACATTCGTTTGAAGTGAATACGAGATATACATGACACTTCGCAATGAATATTATATCTTATCATGAAACATAGGAATGAGGTGCTATATCGCGTTTTGAGAAGCATTTGAACTCTATTGCTACGAAACGTAGACATCTGCAAACGCTATTTCCTAGCTTGGAAGTGTCGCATTTACATTCTTTTGAAGTGAATACGAGGTATACATGACAGTTCGCAATGAATATTATATCTTATCATGAAACATAAAAGTGAGATGCGATATCGCGTTCTAAGAAGCATTGGAACTCTATTGCTACGATACGTAGACATCTGCAAAGGCTATTCCCTAGCATGGAAGGGTCGCATTTACATTCTTTTGAAGTGAGTACGAGGTATACATATCACTCCATAATGAATATTATATCTTATCATGAAACATAGCAGTGAGATGCGATATCGCGTTTTAAGAAGCATTAGAGCTCTATTGCTACGATACGTGGACATCTGCAACCGCTACTTCCTAGCATGAAAGTGTCGCATTTACATTCATTTGAAGTGAATACGAGGTATACATGACACTCCACAATGAATATTATATCTTATCGCGGAACATAGAAATGAAATGAGGCATCTCGTTATAAGAAGCATTAGAACTCTATTGCTACGATACGTAGACATCTGCAAACGCTATTTCCTAGCATGGAAGTGTCGCATTTACATTCATTTGAAGTGAATACGAGGTATACATGACACTTCGCAATGAATATTATACCTTATCATGAAACATAGAAGGGAGATGCGATATCGCGTTTTAGGAAGCATTGGAACTCTATTGCTGCGATACGTAGACATCTGCAAACGCTATATCCTAGCATGGAATTCTCGCATTTACATTCTTTTGATGTGAATACGAGATATACATGACACTTCGCAATGAAAATTATATCTTATCATGAAACATAGGAATGAGGTGCTATATCGCGTTTTGAGAAGCATTAGAACTCTATTGCTACGATACGTAGACATCTGCAAACGCTATTTCCTAGCATGGAAGTGTCGTATTTACATTCGTTTGAAGTGAATACGAGGTATACATTACACTTCGCAATGAATATTATACCTTATCATGAAACACAGAAGGGAGATGCGATATCGCGTTTTAGGAAGCATTGGAACTCTATTGCTGCGATACGTAGACATCTGCAAACGCTATTTCCTATCAAGGAAGTGTCGCATTTACATTCTTGTGAAGAGAAATCGCGGTATACATGACACTTCGCAATGAATATTATATCTTATCATATAACATAGAAGTGAGATGCGATATCGCGTCTTAAGAAGCATTAGAACCCTATTGCTACGATACGTGGACATCTGCAACCGCTACTTCCTAGCATGAAAGTGTCGCATTTACATTCATTTGAAGTGAATACGAGGTATACATGACACTCCACAATGAATATTATATCTTATCGCGGAACATAGAAATGAAATGAGGCATCTCGTTATAAGAAGCATTAGAACTCTATTGCTACGATACGTAGACATCTGCAAACGCTATTTCCTAGCATGGATGTGTCGCATTTACATTCATTTGAAGTGAATACGAGGTATACATGACACTTCGCAATGAATATTATACCTTATCATGAAACATAGAAGGGAGATGCGATTATCGCGTTTTAGGAAGCATTGGAACTCTATTGCTGCGATACGTAGACATCTGCAAACGCTATTTCCTAGCATGGAATTCTCGCATTTACATTCTTTGATGTGAATACGAGATATACATGACACTTCGCAATGAATATTATATCTTATCATGAAACATAGGAATGAGGTGCTATATCGCGTTTTGAGAAGCATTAGAAATCTATTGCTACGATACGTAGACATCTGCAAACGCTATTTCCTATCAAGGAAGTGTCGCATTTACATTCTTGTGAAGAGAAATCGCGGTATACATGACACTTCGCAATGAATATTATATCTTATCATATAACATAGAAGTGAGATGCGATATCGCGTCTTAAGAAGCATTAGAACCCTATTGCTACGATACGTGGACATCTGCAACCGCTACTTCCTAGCATGAAAGTGTCGCATTTACATTCATTTGAAGTGAATACGAGGTATACATGACACTCCACAATGAATATTATATCTTATCGCGGAACATAGAAATGAAATGAGGCATCTCGTTATAAGAAGCATTAGAACTCTATTTCTACGATACGTAGACATCTGCAAACGCTATTTCCTAGCATGGAAGTGTCGCATTTACATTCATTTGAAGTGAATACGAGGTATACATGACACTTCGCAATGAATATTATACCTTATCATGAAACATAGAAGGGAGATGCGATATCGCGTTTTAGGAAGCATTGGAACTCTATTGCTGCGATACGTAGACATCTGCAAACGCTATATCCTAGCATGGAATTCTCGCATTTACATTCTTTTGATGTGAATACGAGATATACATGACACTTCGCAATGAATATTATATCTTATCATGAAACATAGGAATGAGGTGCTATATCGCGTTTTGAGAAGCATTAGAACTCTATTGCTACGATACGTAGACATCTGCAAACGCTATTTCCTAGCATGGAAGTGTCGTATTTACATTCGTTTGAAGTGAATACGAGGTATACATTACACTTCGCAATGAATATTATACCTTATCATGAAACACAGAAGGGAGATGCGATATCGCGTTTTAGGAAGCATTGGAACTCTATTGCTGCGATACGTAGACATCTGCAAACGCTATTTCCTATCAAGGAAGTGTCGCATTTACATTCTTGTGAAGAGAAATCGCGGTATACATGACACTTCGCAATGAATATTATATCTTATCATATAACATAGAAGTGAGATGCGATATCGCGTCTTAAGAAGCATTAGAACCCTATTGCTACGATACGTGGACATCTGCAACCGCTACTTCCTAGCATGAAAGTGTCGCATTTACATTCATTTGAAGTGAATACGAGGTATACATGACACTCCACAATGAATATTATATCTTATCGCGGAACATAGAAATGAAATGAGGCATCTCGTTATAAGAAGCATTAGAACTCTATTGCTACGATACGTAGACATCTGCAAACGCTATTTCCTAGCATGGATGTGTCGCATTTACATTCATTTGAAGTGAATACGAGGTATACATGACACTTCGCAATGAATATTATACCTTATCATGAAACATAGAAGGGAGATGCGATATCGCGTTTTAGGAAGCATTGGAACTCTATTGCTGCGATACGTAGACATCTGCAAACGCTATTTCCTAGCATGGAATTCTCGCATTTACATTCTTTTGATGTGAATACGAGATATACATGACACTTCGCAATGAATATTATATCTTATCATGAAACATAGGAATGAGGTGCTATATCGCGTTTTGAGAAGCATTAGAAATCTATTGCTACGATACGTAGACATCTGCAAACGCTATTTCCTAGCATGGAAGTGTCGCATTTACATTCATTTGAAGTGAATACGAGGTATACATGACACTTCGCAATGAATATTATACCTTATCATGAAACATAGAAGGGAGATGCGATATCGCGTTTTAGGAAGCATTGGAACTCTATTGCTGCGATACGTAGACATCTGCAAACGCTATATCCTAGCATGGAATTCTCGCATTTACATTCTTTTGATGTGAATACGAGATATACATGACACTTCGCAATGAAAATTATATCTTATCATGAAACATAGGAATGAGGTGCTATATCGCGTTTTGAGAAGCATTAGAACTCTATTGCTACGATACGTAGACATCTGCAAACGCTATTTCCTAGCATGGAAGTGTCGTATTTACATTCGTTTGAAGTGAATACGAGGTATACATTACACTTCGCAATGAATATTATACCTTATCATGAAACACAGAAGGGAGATGCGATATCGCGTTTTAGGAAGCATTGGAACTCTATTGCTGCGATACGTAGACATCTGCAAACGCTATTTCCTATCAAGGAAGTGTCGCATTTACATTCTTGTGAAGAGAAATCGCGGTATACATGACACTTCGCAATGAATATTATATCTTATCATATAACATAGAAGTGAGATGCGATATCGCGTCTTAAGAAGCATTAGAACCCTATTGCTACGATACGTGGACATCTGCAACCGCTACTTCCTAGCATGAAAGTGTCGCATTTACATTCATTTGAAGTGAATACGAGGTATACATGACACTCCACAATGAATATTATATCTTATCGCGGAACATAGAAATGAAATGAGGCATCTCGTTATAAGAAGCATTAGAACTCTATTGCTACGATACGTAGACATCTGCAAACGCTATTTCCTAGCATGGATGTGTCGCATTTACATTCATTTGAAGTGAATACGAGGTATACATGACACTTCGCAATGAATATTATACCTTATCATGAAACATAGAAGGGAGATGCGATATCGCGTTTTAGGAAGCATTGGAACTCTATTGCTGCGATACGTAGACATCTGCAAACGCTATTTCCTAGCATGGAATTCTCGCATTTACATTCTTTTGATGTGAATACGAGATATACATGACACTTCGCAATGAATATTATATCTTATCATGAAACATAGGAATGAGGTGCTATATCGCGTTTTGAGAAGCATTAGAAATCTATTGCTACGATACGTAGACATCTGCAAACGCTATTTCCTATCAAGGAAGTGTCGCATTTACATTCTTGTGAAGAGAAATCGCGGTATACATGACACTTCGCAATGAATATTATATCTTATCATATAACATAGAAGTGAGATGCGATATCGCGTCTTAAGAAGCATTAGAACCCTATTGCTACGATACGTGGACATCTGCAACCGCTACTTCCTAGCATGAAAGTGTCGCATTTACATTCATTTGAAGTGAATACGAGGTATACATGACACTCCACAATGAATATTATATCTTATCGCGGAACATAGAAATGAAATGAGGCATCTCGTTATAAGAAGCATTAGAACTCTATTTCTACGATACGTAGACATCTGCAAACGCTATTTCCTAGCATGGAAGTGTCGCATTTACATTCATTTGAAGTGAATACGAGGTATACATGACACTTCGCAATGAATATTATACCTTATCATGAAACATAGAAGGGAGATGCGATATCGCGTTTTAGGAAGCATTGGAACTCTATTGCTGCGATACGTAGACATCTGCAAACGCTATATCCTAGCATGGAATTCTCGCATTTACATTCTTTTGATGTGAATACGAGATATACATGACACTTCGCAATGAATATTATATCTTATCATGAAACATAGGAATGAGGTGCTATATCGCGTTTTGAGAAGCATTAGAACTCTATTGCTACGATACGTAGACATCTGCAAACGCTATTTCCTAGCATGGAAGTGTCGTATTTACATTCGTTTGAAGTGAATACGAGGTATACATTACACTTCGCAATGAATATTATACCTTATCATGAAACACAGAAGGGAGATGCGATATCGCGTTTTAGGAAGCATTGGAACTCTATTGCTGCGATACGTAGACATCTGCAAACGCTATTTCCTATCAAGGAAGTGTCGCATTTACATTCTTGTGAAGAGAAATCGCGGTATACATGACACTTCGCAATGAATATTATATCTTATCATATAACATAGAAGTGAGATGCGATATCGCGTCTTAAGAAGCATTAGAACCCTATTGCTACGATACGTGGACATCTGCAACCGCTACTTCCTAGCATGAAAGTGTCGCATTTACATTCATTTGAAGTGAATACGAGGTATACATGACACTCCACAATGAATATTATATCTTATCGCGGAACATAGAAATGAAATGAGGCATCTCGTTATAAGAAGCATTAGAACTCTATTGCTACGATACGTAGACATCTGCAAACGCTATTTCCTAGCATGGATGTGTCGCATTTACATTCATTTGAAGTGAATACGAGGTATACATGACACTTCGCAATGAATATTATACCTTATCATGAAACATAGAAGGGAGATGCGATATCGCGTTTTAGGAAGCATTGGAACTCTATTGCTGCGATACGTAGACATCTGCAAACGCTATTTCCTAGCATGGAATTCTCGCATTTACATTCTTTTGATGTGAATACGAGATATACATGACACTTCGCAATGAATATTATATCTTATCATGAAACATAGGAATGAGGTGCTATATCGCGTTTTGAGAAGCATTAGAAATCTATTGCTACGATACGTAGACATCTGCAAACGCTATTTCCTAGCATGGAAGTGTCGCATTTACATTCTTTTGAAGTGAATACGAGGTATACATGACACATCGCAATGAATATTATATCTTATCATGAAACATAAAAGTGAGATGCGATATCGCGTTCTAAGAAGCATTAGAACTCTATTGCTACGATACGTAGACATCTGCAAAGGCTATTCCCTAGCATAGAAGGGTCGCATTTACATTCTTTTGAAGTGAGTACGAGGTATACATATCACTCTATAATGAATATTATATCTTATCATGAAACATAGCAGTGAGATGCGACATCTCGTTCTAAGAAGCATTATTACTCTATTGCTACGATACGTAGACATCTGCAAACGCTATTTCCTAGCATGGAAGTGTCGCATTTACATTCTTTTGAAGTGAATACGAGGTATACATGACACTTCGCAATGAATATTATATCTTATCATGAAACATAAAAGTGAGATGCGATATCGCGTTCTAAGAAGCATTAGAACTCTATTGCTACGTTACGTAGACATCTGCAAAGGCTATTCCCTAGCATGGAAGGGTCGCATTTACATTCTTTTGAAGTGAGTACTAGGTATACATACCACTCCATAATGAATATTATATCTTATCATGAAACATAGCAGTGAGATGCGACATCTCGTTTTAAGAAGCATTATTACGCTATTGCTACGATACGTAGACCTCTGCAAACGCTATTTCCTAGCATGGAAGTGTCGCATTTACATTCATTTGAAGTGAATACGAGGTATACATGACACTTCGCAATGAATATTATACCTTATCATGAAACATAGAAGGGAGATGCGATATCGCGTTTTAGGAAGCATTGGAACTCTATTGCTGCGATACGTAGACATCTGCAAACGCTATTTCCTAGCATGGAAGTGTCGCATTTACATTCTTTTGATGTGAATACGAGATATACATGACACTTCGCAATGAATATTATATCTTATCATGAAACATAGGAATGAGGTGCTATATCGCGTTTTGAGAAGCGTTAGAACTCTATTGCTACGATACGTAGACATCTGCAAACGCTATTTCCTAGCATGGAAGTGTCGTATTTACATTCGTTTGAAGTGAATACGAGGTATACATTACACTTCGCAATGAATATTATACCTTATCATGAAACATAGAAGGGAGATGCGATATCGCGTTTTAGGAAGCATTGGAACTCTATTGCTGCGATACGTAGACATCTGCAAACGCTATTTCCTATCAAGGAAGTGTAGCATTTACATTCTTGTGAAGAGAAATCGCGGTATACATGACACTTCGCAATGAATATTATATCTTATCATATAACATATAAGTGAGATGCGATATCGCGTCTTAAGAAGCATTAGAACCCTATTGCTACGATACGTGGACATCTGCAACCGCTACTTCCTAGCATGAAAGTGTCGCATTTACATTCATTTGAAGTGAATACGAGGTATACATGACACTCCACAATGAATATTATATCTTATCGCGGAACATAGAAATGAAATGAGGCATCTCGTTATAAGAAGCATTAGAACTCTATTGCTACGATACGTAGACATCTGCAAACGCTATTTCCTAGCATGGAAGTGTCGCATTTACATTCTTTTGAAGTGAATACGAGGTATACATGACACATCGCAATGAATATTATATCTTATCATGAAACATAAACGTGAGATGCGATATCGCGTTCTAAGAAGCATTAGAACTCTATTGCTACGATACGTAGACATCTGCAAAGGCTATTCCGTAGAATGGAAGGGTCGCATTTACATTCTTTTGAAGTGAGTACTAGGTATACATATCACTTCATAATGAATATTATATCTTATCATGAAACATAGCAGTGAGATGCGACATCTCGTTTTATGAAGCATTATTACGCTATTGCTACGATACGTAGACATCTGCAAACGCTATTTCCTAGCATGGAAGTGTCGCATTTACATTCATTTGAAGTGAATACGAGGTATACATGACACTTCGCAATGAATATTATACCTTATCATGAAACATAGAAGGGAGATGCGATATCGCGTTTTAGGAAGCATTGGAACTCTATTGCTGCGATACGTAGACATCTGCAAACGCTATTTCCTAGCATGGAAGCGTCGCATTTACATTCTTTTGATGTGAATACGAGATATACATGACACTTCGCAATGAATATTATATCTTATCATGAAACATAGGAATGAGGTGCTATATCGCGTTTTGAGAAGCATTAGAACTCTATTGCTACGATAGGTAGACATCTGCAAACGCTATTTCCTAGCATGGAAGTGTCGTATTTACATTCGTTTGAAGTGAATACGAGGTATACATTACACTTCGCAATGAATATTATACCTTATCATGAAACATAGAAGGGAGATGCGATATCGCGTTTTAGGAAGCATTGGAACTCTATTGCTACGATACGTAGACATCTGCAAAGGCTATTCCCTAGCATGGAAGTGTCGCATTTACATTCTTTTGATGTGAATACGAGATATACATGACACATCGCAATGAATATTATATCTTATCATGAAACATAGGAATGAGGTGCTATATCGCGTTTTGAGAATCATTAGAACTCTATTGCTACGATACGTAGACATCTGCAAACGCTATTTCCTAGCATGGAAGTGTCGCATTTACATTCTTTTGAAGTGAATATGAGGTATACATGACACTTCGCAATGAATATTATATCTTATCATGAAACATAAAAGTGAGATGCGATATCGCGTTCTAAGAAGCATTAGAACTCTTTTGCTACGATACGTAGACATCTGAAAAGGCTATTCCCTGGCATGGAAGTGTCGCATTTACATTCATTTGAAGTGAATACGAGGTATACATGACACTTCGCAATGAATATTATACCTTATCATGAAACATAGAAGGGAGATGCGATATCGCGTTTTAGGAAGCATTGGAACTCTATTGCTGCGATACGCAGACATCTGCAAACGCTATTTCCTAGCATGGAAGTGTCGCATTTACATTCTTGTGAAGAGAAATCGCGGTATACATGACACTTCGCAATGAATATTATATCTTATCATATAACATAGAAGTGAGATGAGATATCGCGTCTTAAGAAGCATTAGAACCCTATTGCTACGATACGTGGACATCTGCAACCGCTACTTCCTAGCATGAAAGTGTCGCATTTACATTCATTTGAAGTGAATACGAGGTATACATGACACTCCACAATGAATATTATATCTTATCACGGAACATAGAAATGAAATGAGGCATCTCGTTATAAGAAGCATTAGAACTCTATTGCTACGATACGTAGACATCTGCAAACGCTATTTCCTAGCATGGAAGTGTCTTATTTACGTTCTTTTGAAGTGAATACGAGGTATACATGACACTTCGCAATGAATATTATATCTTATCATGAAACATAGAGGTGAGATGCGATATCGCGTTCTAAGAAGCAGTAGAGCTCTATTGCTACGATACATAGACATCTGCAAACGCTATTTCCTAGGATGGAAGGGTCGCATTTACATTCTTTTGAAGTGAGTACGAGGTATACATAACACTCCATAATGAATATTATATCTTCTCATGAAACATAGGAATGAGGTGCTATATCGCGTTTTGAGAAGCATTAGAACTCTATTGCTACGATAAGTAGAGGTCTGCAAACACTATTTCCTGGCATGGAAGTGTCGCGTTTACATTCGTTTGAAGTGAATACGAGATATACATGACACTTTGCAATGAATATTATATCTTATCATGAAACATAGGAATGAGATGCGATACCGCGTTTTAAGAAGCATTAGAACTCTATTGCTACGATACGTAGACATCTGCAAACGCTATTTCCTAGCATGGAAGTGTCTTATTTACGTTCTTTTGAAGTGAATACGAGGTATACACGACACTTCGCAATGAATATTATATCTTATCATGAAACATAGAGGTGAGATGCGATATCGCGTTCTAAGAAGCACTAGAACTCTATTGCTACGATTCGTAGACATCTGCAAACGCTATTTCCTAGCATGGAAGTGTCTTATTTACGTTCTTTTGAAAGTGAATACGAGGTATACATGACACTTCGCAATGAATATTATATCTTATCATGAAACATAGAAGTGAGATGCGATATCGCGTTTTAAGGAGCATTAGAACTCTATTGCTACGACACGTAGACATCTGCAAACGCTATTTCCTAGCATGGAAGTGTCTTATTTACGTTCTTTTGAAAGTGAATACGAGGTATACATGACACTTCGCAATGAATATTATATCTTATCATGAAACATAGGAATGAGGTGCTATATCGCGTTTTGAGAATCATTAGAACTCTATTGCTACGATACGTAGACATCTGCAAACGCTATTTCCTAGCATGGAAGTGTCGCATTTACATTCTTTTGAAGTGAATATGAGGTATACATGACACTTCGCAATGAATATTATATCTTATCATGAAACATAAAAGTGAGATGCGATATCGCGTTCTAAGAAGCATTAGAACTCTTTTGCTACGATACGTAGACATCTGCAAACGCTATTTCCTAGCATGGAAGTGTCTTATTTACGTTCTTTTGAAGTGAATACGAGGTATACACGACACTTCGCAATGAATATTATATCTTATCATGAAACATAGAGGTGAGATGCGATATCGCGTTCTAAGAAGCACTAGAACTCTATTGCTACGATTCGTAGACATCTGCAAACGCTACTTCCTAGCATGGAAGTGTCTTATTTACGTTCTTTTGAAAGTGAATACGAGGTATACATGACACTTCGCAATGAATATTATATCTTATCATGAAACATAGAAGTGAGATGCGATATCGCGTTTTAAGGAGCATTAGAACTCTATTGCTACGACACGTAGACATCTGCAAACGCTATTTCCTAGCATGGAAGTGTCTTATTTACGTTCTTTTGAAAGTGAATACGAGGTATACATGACACTTCGTAATGAATATTATATCTTATCATGAAACATAGAAGTGAGATGCGATATCGCGTTCTAAGAAGCACTAGATCTCTATTGCTACGATACGTAGACATCTGCAAACGCTATTTCCCAGGATGGAAGGGTCGCATTTTCATTCTTTTGAAGTGAGTACGAGGTATACATAACACTCCATAATGAATATTATATCTTCTCATGAAACATAGCAGTGAGATGCGATATCGCGTTTTAAGAAGCATTATTACTCTATTGCTACGGTACGTAGACATCTGCAAACGCTATTTCCTAGCATGGAAGTGTCATATTTACATTCATTTGAAGTGAATACGAGGTATACATGACACTTGGCAATGAATATTATACCTTATCATGAAACATAGAAGGGAGATGCGATATCGCGCTTTAGGAAGC
Source organism: Xylocopa sonorina (assembly GCF_050948175.1). Taxonomy (NCBI): domain Eukaryota; kingdom Metazoa; phylum Arthropoda; class Insecta; order Hymenoptera; family Apidae; genus Xylocopa; species Xylocopa sonorina. Next base: position 563,659 of record NW_027490146.1, read on the forward strand.
ATTGGAACTCTATTGCTGCGATACGTAGACATCTGCAAGCGCTATTTCCTAGCATGGAAGTGTCGCATTTACATTCTTTTGATGTGAATACGAGGTATACATGACACTCCACAATGAATATTATATCTTATCACGGAACATAGAAATGAAATGAGGCATCTCGTTTTAAGAAGCATTAGAACTCTATTGCTACGATACGTAGATATCTGCAAACGCTATTTCCTAGCATGGAAGTGTCGCATTTACATTCATTTGAAGTGAATACGAGGTATACATGACGCTTCGCAATGAATATTGTACCTTATAATGAAACATAGAAGAGAGATGCGATATCGTGTTTTAAGAAGCATTAGAACTCTATTGCTACGATACGTAGACATCTGCAAAGGCTATTCCCTAGCATAGAAGGGTCGCATTTACATTCTTTTGAAGTGAGTACGAGGTATACATAACACTCCATAATGAATATTATATCATCACATGAAACATAGGAATGAGGTGCTATATCGCGTTCTAAGAAGCATTAGAACTCTATTGCTACGATACGTAGACATCTGCAAAGGCTATTCCCTAGCATAGAAGGGTCGCATTTACATTCTTTTGAAGTGAGTACGAGGTATACATAACACTCCATAATGAATATTATATCATCACATGAAACATAGGAATGAGGTGCTATATCGCGTTCTAAGAAGCATTATTACTCTATTGCTACGGTACGTAGACATCTGCAAACGCTATTTCCTAGCATGGAAGTGTCGCACTTACATTCGTTTGAAGTGAATACGAGATATACATGACACTTCGCAATGAATATTATATCTTATCATGAAACATAGAAGTGAGATGCGATATCGCGTTTTAAGGAGCATTAGAACTCTATTGCTACGATACGTAGACATCTGCAAACGCTATTTCCTAGCATGGAAGTGTCTTATTTACGTTCTTTTGAAGTGAATACGAGGTATACATGACACTTCGCAATGAATATTATATCTTATCATGAAACATAGAGGTGAGATGCGATATCGCGTTCTAAGAAGCAGTAGAACTCTATTGCTACGATACATAGACATCTGCAAACGCTATTTCCTAGGATGGAAGGGTCGCATTTACATTCTTTTGAAGTGAGTACGAGGTATACATAACACTCCATAATGAATATTATATCTTCTCATGAAACATAGGAATGAGGTGCTATATCGCGTTTTGAGAAGCATTAGAACTCTATTGCTACGATAAGTAGAGGTCTGCAAACACTATTTCCTGGCATGGAAGTGTCGCGTTTACATTCGTTTGAAGTGAATACGAGATATACATGACACTTTGCAATGAATATTATATCTTATCATGAAACATAGGAATGAGATGCGATATCGCGTTTTAAGAAGCATTAGAACTCTATTGCTACGATACGTAGACATCTGCAAACGCTATTTCCTAGCATGGAAGTGTCTTATTTACGTTCTTTTGAAGTGAATACGAGGTATACACGACACTTCGCAATGAATATTATATCTTATCATGAAACATAGAGGTGAGATGCGATATCGCGTTCTAAGAAGCACTAGAACTCTATTGCTACGATTCGTAGACATCTGCAAACGCTATTTCCTAGCATGGAAGTGTCTTATTTACGTTCTTTTGAAAGTGAATACGAGGTATACATGACACTTCGCAATGAATATTATATCTTATCATGAAACATAGAAGTGAGATGCGATATCGCGTTTTAAGGAGCATTAGAACTCTATTGCTACGACACGTAGACATCTGCAAACGCTATTTCCTAGCATGGAAGTGTCTTATTTACGTTCTTTTGAAAGTGAATACGAGGTATACATGACACTTCGCAATGAATATTATATCTTATCATGAAACATAGGAATGAGGTGCTATATCGCGTTTTGAGAATCATTAGAACTCTATTGCTACGATACGTAGACATCTGCAAACGCTATTTCCTAGCATGGAAGTGTCGCATTTACATTCTTTTGAAGTGAATATGAGGTATACATGACACTTCGCAATGAATATTATATCTTATCATGAAACATAAAAGTGAGATGCGATATCGCGTTCTAAGAAGCATTAGAACTCTTTTGCTACGATACGTAGACATCTGCAAACGCTATTTCCTAGCATGGAAGTGTCCTATTTACGTTCTTTTGAAGTGAATACGAGGTATACACGACACTTCGCAATGAATATTATATCTTATCATGAAACATAGAGGTGAGATGCGATATCGCGTTCTAAGAAGCACTAGAACTCTATTGCTACGATTCGTAGACATCTGCAAACGCTATTTCCTAGCATGGAAGTGTCTTATTTACGTTCTTTTGAAAGTGAATACGAGGTATACATGACACTTCGCAATGAATATTATATCTTATCATGAAACATAGAAGTGAGATGCGATATCGCGTTTTAAGGAGCATTAGAACTATATTGCTACGACACGTAGACATCTGCAAACGCTATTTCCTAGCATGGAAGTGTCTTATTTACGTTCTTTTGAAAGTGAATACGAGGTATACATGACACTTCGCAATGAATATTATATCTTATCATGAAACATAGAAGTGAGATGCGATATCGCGTTCTAAGAAGCACTAGATCTCTATTGCTACGATACGTAGACATCTGCAAACGCTATTTCCCAGGATGGAAGGGTCGCATTTTCATTCTTTTGAAGTGAGTACGAGGTATACATAACACTCCATAATGAATATTATATCTTCTCATGAAACATAGCAGTGAGATGCGATATCGCGTTTTAAGAAGCATTATTACTCTATTGCTACGGTACGTAGACATCTGCAAACGCTATTTCCTAGCATGGAAGTGTCATATTTACATTCATTTGAAGTGAATACGAGGTATACATGACACTTGGCAATGAATATTATACCTTATCATGAAACATAGAAGGGAGATGCGATATCGCGCTTTAGGAAGCATTGGAACTCTATTGCTGCGATACGTAGACATCTGCAAGCGCTATTTCCTAGCATGGAAGTGTCGCATTTACATTCTTTTGATGTGAATACGAGGTATACATGACACTCCACAATGAATATTATATCTTATCACGGAACATAGAAATGAAATGAGGCATCTCGTTTTAAGAAGCATTAGAACTCTATTGCTACGATACGTAGATATCTGCAAACGCTATTTCCTAGCATGGAAGTGTCGCATTTACATTCATTTGAAGTGAATACGAGGTATACATGACGCTTCGCAATGAATATTGTACCTTATAATGAAACATAGAAGAGAGATGCGATATCGTGTTTTAAGAAGCATTAGAACTCTATTGCTACGATACGTAGACATCTGCAAACGCTAATTCCTAGCATGGAAGTGTCGCATTTACATTCGTTTGAGGTGAATACGAGATATACATTACACTTCGCAATGAATATTATATCTTATCATGAAACATAAAAGTGAGATGCGATATCGCGTTCTAAGAAGCATTAGAACTCTATTGCTACGATACGTAGACATCTGCAAAGGCTATTCCCTAGCATGGAAGTGTCGCATTTACATTCTTTTGATGTGAATACGAGATATACATGACACATCGCAATGAATATTATATCTTATCATGAAACATAGGAATGAGGTGCTATATCGCGTTTTGAGAATCATTAGAACTCTATTGCTACGATACGTAGACATCTGCAAACGCTATTTCCTAGCATGGAAGTGTCGCATTTACATTCTTTTGATGTGAATACGAGATATACATGACACATCGCAATGAATATTATATCTTATCATGAAACATAGGAATGAGGTGCTATATCGCGTTTTGAGAATCATTAGAACTCTATTGCTACGATACGTAGACATCTGCAAACGCTATTTCCTAGCATGGAAGTGTCGCATTTACATTCTTTTGATGTGAATATGAGATATACATGACACTTCGCAATGAATATTATATCTTATCATGAAACATAGGAATGAGGTGCTATATCGCGTTTTGAGAAGCATTAGAACTCTATTGCTACGATACGTAGACATCTGCAAACGCTATTTCCTAGCATGGAAGTGTCGCATTTACATTCGTTTGAAGTGAATACGAGATATACATGACACTTCGCAATGAATATTATATCTTATCATGAAACATAGGAATGAGGTGCTATATCGCGTTTTGGGAAGCATTAGAACTCTATTGCTACGATACGTAGACATCTGCAAACGCTATTTCCTATCAAGGAAGTGTCGCATTTACATTCTTGTAAAGAGAAATCGCGGTATACATGACACTTCGCAATGAATATTATATCTTATCATATAACATAGAAGTGAGATGAGATATCGCGTCTTAAGAAGCATTAGAACTCTATTGCTACGATACGTAGACATGTGCAAACTCTATTTCCTAGCAAGGAAATTTCGCACTTACATTCCTCTGAAGTGAATACGAGGTATACATAACATTACACAATGAATATTATATCTTATTACGAAACATAGAAATGAAATACGACATCTCGTTTCAAGAATCATTAGTACTCTATTGCTGTGATACGTAGACATCTCCAAACAATATTTCCTAGCAAGGAAGTGTCGCATTTACATTCTTGTGAAGTGAATACGAGGTATACATGACACTCCACAATGAATATTATATCTTATCTCGGAACATAGAAATGAAATGAGGCATCTCGTTATAAGAAGCATTAGAACTCTATTGCTACGATACGTAGACATCTGCAAACGCTATTTCCTAGCATGGAAGTGTCGCATTTACATTCTTTTGAAGTGAATATGAGGTATACATGACGCTTCGCAATGAATATTATACCTTATCATGAAACATAGAAGAGAGATGCGATATCGCGTTTTAAGAAGCATTAGAACTCTATTGCTACGATACGTAGACATCTGCAAACGCTATTTCCTAGCATGGAAGTGTCGCATTTACATTCGTTTGAAGTGAATACGAGATATACATGACACTTCGCAATGAATATTATATCTTATCATATAACATAGAAGTGAGGTGCGATATCGCGTCTTAAGAAGAATTAGAACCCTATTGCTACGATACGTGGACATCTGCAACCGCTACTTCCTAGCATGAAAGTGTCGCATTTACATTCATTTGAAGTGAATACGAGGTATACATGACACTCCACAATGAATATTATATCTTATCACGGAACATAGAAATGAAATGATGCATCTCGTTATAAGAAGCATTAGAACTCTATTGCTACGATACGTAGACATCTGCAAACGCTATTTCCTAGCATGGAAGTGTCGCATTTACATTCATTTGATGTGATTACGAGGTATACATGACACTTCGCAATGAATATTTTACCTTATCATGAAACATAGAAGGGAGATGCTATATCGCGTTTTAGGAAGCATTGGAACTCTATTGCTGCGATACGTAGACATCTGCAAACGCTATTTCCTAGCATGGAAGTGTCATATCTACATTCTTTTGAAGTGAATACGAGGTATACATGACACTTCGCAATGAATATTATATCTTATCATGAAACATAGAGGTGAGATGCGATATCGCGTTCTAAGAAGCACTAGAATTCTATTGCTACGATACGTAGACATCTGCAAACGCTATTTCCTAGGACGGAAGGGTCGCATTTACATTCTTTTGAAGTGAGTACGAGGTATACATAACACTCCATAATGAATATTATATCATCACATGAAACATAGGAATGAGGTGCTATATCGCGTTCTAAGAAGCATTATTACTCTATTGCTACGGTACGTAGACATCTGCAAACGCTATTTCCTAGCATGGAAGTGTCGCACTTACATTCGTTTGAAGTGAATACGAGATATACATGACACTTCGCAATGAATATTATATCTTATCATGAAACATAGAAGTGAGATGCGATATCGCGTTTTAAGGAGCATTAGAACTCTATTGCTACGATACGTAGACATCTGCAAACGCTATTTCCTAGGATGGAAGGGTCGCATTTACATTCTTTTGAAGTGAGTACGAGGTATACATAACACTCCATAATGAATATTATATCTTCTCATGAAACATAGGAATGAGGTGCTATATCGCGTTTTGAGAAGCATTAGAACTCTATTGCTACGATAAGTAGAGGTCTGAAAACACTATTTCCTGTCATGGAAGTGTCGCGTTTACATTCGTTTGAAGTGAATACGAGATATACATGACACTTCGCTGTGATTATTATATCTTATCATGAAACATAGGAATGAGGTGCGATATCGCGTTTTAAGAAGCATTAGAACTCTATTGCTACGATACGTAGACATCTGCAAACGCTATTTCCTAGCATGGAAGTGTCGCATTTACATTCGTTTGAAGTGAATACGAGATATACATGACACTTCGCAATGAATATTATATCTTATCATGAAACATAGGAATGAGGTGCTATATCGCGTTTTGAGAAGCATTAGAACTCTATTGCTACGATACGTAGACATCTGCAAACGCTATTTCCTAGCATGGAAGTATCGCATTTACATTCATTTGAAGTGAATTCGAGGTATACATGACACTTCGCAATGAATATTATACCTTATCATGAAACATAGAAGGGAGATGCGATATCGCGTTTTAGGAAGCATTAGAACTCTATTGCTGCGATACGTAGACATCTGCAAACGCTGTTTCCTAGCATGGAAGTGTCGCATTTACATTCTTTTGATGTGAATACGAGATATACATGACAATTCGCAATGAATATTATATCTTATCATGAAACATAGGAATGAGATGCGATATCGCGTTTTAAGAAGCATTAGAACTCTATTGCTACGATACGTAGACATCTGCAAACGCTATTTCCTAGCATGGAAGTGTCTTATTTACGTTCTTTTGAAGTGAATACGAGGTATACATGACACTTCGCAATGAATATTATATCTTATCATGAAACATAGAGGTGAGATGCGATATCGCGTTCTAAGAAGCACTAGAACTCTATTGCTACGATACGTAGACATCTGCAAACGCTATTTCCTAGCATGGAAGTGTCTTATTTACGTCCTTTTGAAAGTGAATACGAGGTATACATGACACTTCGCAATGAATATTATATCTTATCATGAAACATAGAAGTGAGATGCGATATCGCGTTCTAAGAAGCACTAGAACTCTATTGCTACGATACGTAGACATCTGCAAACGCTATTTCCCAGGATGGAAGGGTCGCATTTACATTCTTTTGAAGTGAGTACGAGGTATGCATAACACTCCATAATGAATATTATATCTTCTCATGAAACATAGCAGTGAGATGCGATATCGCGTTTTAAGAAGCATTATTACTCTATTGCTACGGTACGTAGACATCTGCAAACGCTATTTCCTAGCATGGAAGTGTCATATTTACATTCATTTGAAGTGAATACGAGGTATACATGACGCTTCGCAATGAATATTATACCTTATCATGAAACATAGAAGAGAGATGCGATTTCGTGTTTTAAGAAGCATTAGAACTCTATTGCTACGATACGTAGACATCTGCAAACGCTATTTCCTAGCATGGAAGTGTCGCATTTACATTCGTTTAAAGTGAATACGAGATATACATGACACTTCGCAATGAATATTATATCTTATCATATAACATAGAAGTGAGATGCGATATCGCGTCTTAAGAAGCATTAGAACCCTATTGCTACGATACGTGGACATCTGCAACCGCTACTTCCTAGCATGAAAGTGTCGCATTTACATTCATTTGAAGTGAATACGAGGTATACATGACACTCCACAATGAATATTATACCTTATCACGGAACATAGAAATGAAATGAGGCATCTCGTTATAAGAAGCATTAGAACTCTATTGCTACGATACGTAGACATCAGCAAACGCTATTTCCTAGCAAGGAAGTGTCGCATTTACATTCCTTTGAAGTGAATACGAGGTATTCATAACACTCCACAATGAATATTATATCTTATCACGCAACATAGAAATGAAATGCGACACCTCGTTTTAAGAAGCGTTAGAACTCTATTCCTACGATGCGTAGACATCTGCAAATGCTATTTCCTAACAAGGAAACGTCGCATTTACATTCATTTGAAGTGTATGCGAGGTGTAAGTGACATTTCGCAATGAGTATTATATCTTATCATGAAACATAGAAATGAGATGCGGTATCGCGTTTTAAGAAGCATTGGAACCCTATGGCTACGATGCGTAGACATCTGCAAACTGTATTTCCTAGCGACCAAGTGTCGCATTTACATTCTTTTGAAGTGAATACGAGGTATACATGACACTTCGCAATGGATATTATATATCATCATGAAACATAGAAATGTGATGCGATATCGCTTTTTAAGAAGCATTCGGACTCTATTGTTACGATACGTAGACATCTGCAAACTCTATTTCCTAGCGAGCAAGTGTCGCATTTACATTCTTTTGAAGTGAATACTAGGTATACATGACACTAAACAATGAATATTATATTTCATCACGAAACATAGAAATGGGATGCGATATCGCCATTTAAAAAGGATTAGAAATCTATTGCTACGATACGTAGACATCTGCAAACGCTATTTAACAGCAAGGAAGCGTCGCACTTACATTGTTTTGAAGTGAATACAAGGTATACATAACACTTCACAATGGATATTATATCTTATCATGAAACATAGAAATGAGATGCGATATCACGATATAAGAAGCATTAGATTTTGATTGCTACGATACGTAGACATCTGCAAAAGCTACTTCCTAGGAAGGAAGTGTCGCATTTACATTCTTTTCAAGTGAATACTAGGTATACATATCACTCCACAACGAATATTATATCTTATCATCGAAACATAAGAATGAGATGCGATATCGCGTTTTAAGAAGCATTAGAACTCTATTTCTTCAATGCGTAGACATCTGCAAATGCTATTTCCTATAGAAAGGGAGTGTCGCATTTACATTAATATGAATTGTATGCGAGGTATAAGTGACACTTCGCAATGGATATTATATCTTATCATGAAACATAGAAATGAGATGCGATATCGCGTTTTAAAAAGCATTAGAACTCTATTGCTTGGATAGGTAGACATGTGCAAACGCTATTTCCTAGCAAGGAAGTGTCGCCTTTACATTCATTTAAAGTGAATACGATGTATACATGACACTTCGCAATGAATATTATATCTTTTCACGAAACATAGAAATGTAATGCGATATCGCGCTTTAAGAAGCATTAGTACTCTATTGCTTCGATACGTAGACATCTGCAAACGCTATTTCCTGGCAAGGAAGTGTCGCATTTACATTCATTTGAAGTGAATACGAGGAACAAGTGACACTTCGCAATGGATATTATATCTTATTATGAAATATAGAAATCAGATGCGATATCGAGTTTTAAGAAGCATTGGAACTCTATTGCTACGATTCGTAGATATCTGGAGACGCTATTTCCTAGCACGGAAGTGTCGCATTTACATTCTTGTGATGTGAGTACGAGGTATACATGACACTTCGCAATGAATATTATATCTTTTCATGAAACATAGAAATGAGTTGCGATATCGCGTTATAGGAAGCATTAGAACTCTATTGCTACGATACGTAGATATCTGGAGACGCTATTTCCTAGAAAGGAAGTGTCGTATTTACATTCATTTGAAGTGTAGACGAGGAATACATAGCACCTCGCAATGAATATTATATATTATCATGAGACATAGAGATGTGGTGCGATATCGCGTTTTAAGGAGAATTAGAACTCTATAGCTTCGATACAGAGATATCTGGGAACGTAATTTCCTAGAAAGGAGGTGTCGCATTTTGTGACGTCAGGCGTACCGCCTGCCACCCATCAACCTCCTCGCACCCCCCCAGCATCATCCCCTGGACGCATGCAACCAGCCAAACTCGCCTGCAGAACCAGCAACTGGAAGTGTTCGCGCTCGCATACCTGCACGCGCTCACTCACACCGAGATCCGCTGCCTCACTCGCACCGCCGGGTATACCTGTCTCGCTCGTACCGGGCACCAGTGTCTCACTCGCACCACCGAGTATACCTGTCTCGCCCGCACCAAGGACGAGCAGCCCTATCTCCCTCGCACCGAGGATTCCGTCCTGCAGGAAGACGTAGCCGCAGCCCATCACCTGAATGGGGTCTTTTCCAATTCCGGGAACAGGATCTGCTAGAACCTATATATTACTTCTAAGCTAGGACATACATACCATATCATGACGCATATATAAGAATTCCTAGATCTAAGTTACACTAAGTAAGATGCGTCCGTCCAGCGGCATGTGCCGCTAGCCCCACCACGAGCCGCGGGTCCCCACTCGCTGGACCGCGCCCTCTCCGCCTCGAGACGCGAGTCCCCCACTCGCGGGACCGCGATCTCCCTACCACGAGCGTCCGCGACCGTAGCGCCCCGCGAACCGAGGAGGTCAGAGACGCGTCTCCAGAGCACACACTCTGACTCGAGAACTCCTACCGAGGAGTCGAAACCTCTAGTTCTAGATCGTTAGCCACCACAATGTGGGGTTCAGGCATCGTATTTCTATTTCCATTTTAACTTAGTCTTAGACTTAGAATAATTCCAGTTCTTGTATACTTTAAACCTAGAATATATTTTATTTTTACTATTACTATATCCAAGTACAAGTTCTTTTAGCAAGTCTGCTATTTCCACATCCATTAATTTTATCAAGTGTTTATAATACTAGTTCTACTTTTAACATTACATTTAACTACGAATTCTTCCACGGGTTCTTCCATACAACTGGGGTTGATATTCATCAAATTGAAGGAGTATAGAAATCGGCTTTGTGACGTTGAGACCGCCGCTTGTCCTTCAGATCTTAGTCGAAAGTACAGAGAAACCTGGTGAATGAATCGTGCTTCCGGTTTGCGAAGAACGCGACGTACGAGTAGGAAGAATTTCATACGATCACTTGTGCGTGAATATTTGGAGGGCGTTCCGAGAGTCCTCGTATACCAGCGACCTGCCTTCGCACCAGTCCAGACGCCGCTTTCCGAAGCGACCGTCGACGCTCCCGATCCAGACACCACAACGCATCACGCCGATTCTGCCACATTCAGCATCATCGCTGAATTCCGACCGCCGTCCTCCTCTTCGCTGGCGACTGATCGAGATTTCCGTAGCAGCCAACAGAACGAAATCCGCTACGATCCCAGAGAAAGATCCTCCACGCCGTTTCTACGTACAAATCGAGAGAGAAGTCATCGAAAGGTAGGGTCATTCCCTTATTATCGCGAGAGTTTTCGCTATTGTCGCGTCAGCCGAAATTGTCGGACCCGGTCTTAACGCGTTCCCGCGGACCGAATTACCGAAAAATAGGCTCGTGTCGTAAAGCCTCCGGAGCAACGGAAAATAGTTTCACCGGACGTGATACCTCGTATTCACCTCAAAAGAATGTAAATGCGACACTTCCTTGCTAGGAAATAAGGTTTGCAGATATCTACGTATCGAAGAAATAGAGCTCTAATGCTTCTTGAAACGCCATATCGCATCTCATTTCTATGTTTCATCATAAGATATAATATTCATTGTGTAATGTTATGTATACCTCGTATTCACTTCAATGGAATGTAAATGCGTCCCTTCCATGCTAGGAAATAGCGTTTGCAGATGTCTACGTATCGTAGCAATAGAGTTCTAATGCTTCTTAGAACGCGATATCGCATCTCACTTCTATGTTTCATGATAAGATATAATATTCATTGCGAAGTGTCATGTATACCTCGTATTCACTTCAAAAGGATGTAGATGCGACACTTCCTTACTAGGATATAGTGTTTCCAGCTGACTACGTGTCGAAACAATGGAGTTCTAATGATTCGTAGAACGCGATATCGCATCTCACTACAATGTTTCATGATACGATATAATATTCAATGCGAAGTGTCATGTATACCTCGTATTCACTTCAAAAGAATGTAAATGCGACACTTGCATGCTAGGAAATAGCCTTCGCAGATGTCTACGTATCGTAGCAATATAGTTCTAATGCTTCTTAAAACGCGACCTTGCATCTCACTGCTATGTTTCATGATAAGATATAATATTCATTATGGAGTGTCATGTATACCTCATATTCACTTCAAAAGAATGTAAATGCGACACTTCCTTGCTAGTAAATAACATTTGCAGATGTCTACGCACCGTAGGAATAGAGTTCTAATGCTTCTTAAAACGCGACCTTGCATCTCACTGCTATGTTTCATGATAAGATATAATATTCATTATGGAGTGTCATGTATACCTCATATTCACTTCAAAAGAAAGTAAGTACGACACTTCCGTGCTAGGAAATAACGTTTTCAGACCACGTATCGAAAGAATAGAGTTCTAATACTTCTTAAAACGAGATGTCGCATCTCATTTCTATGTTTCATGATAAGAAATAATATCCATTGCGATGTGTCATGTATACCTCGTATTCACTTCAAAAGAATGTAAATGAGACACTTCCATACTAGGAAATAGCGTTCTCAGATGTCTACGTATCGTAGCAATAGGGTTCTAATGCTTCTTAAAACGCAATATCGCATCTCACTGCTATGTTTCATGATAAGATATAATATTCATTATGGAGTGTCATGTATACCTCGTATTCACTTCACAAGAATGTAAATACTCCCTTCCACGCTAGGAAATAGCCTTTGCAGATGTCTACGTATCGTAGCAATAGAGTTCTAAGGCTTCTTAGAACGCGATATCGCATCTCACTTCTATGTTTCATGATAAGATATAATATTCATTGTGAAGTGTCATGTATATCTCGTATTCACTTCAAAAGAATGTAAATGCGGCATTTCCATGCTAGGAAATAGAGTTTGCAGATGTCTACGTATCGTAGCAATAGAGTTCTAATGCTTCTTAAAACGCAATATCGCATCTCACTGCTATGTTTCATGATAAGATATAATATTCATTATGGAGTGTTATGTATACCTCGTATTCACTTCAAAAGAATGTAAATGCGACACTTCCATGCTAGGAAATAGCGTTTGCAGATGTCTACGTATCGTAGCAATAGAGTTCTAATGCTACTTAAAACGAGATGTCGCATTTCATTTCTATGTTTCGTAATAAGATATAATATTCATTGTGAAGTGTTATGTATACCTCGTATTCACTTCTAAAGAATGTAAATGCGACACTTCCTTGCTAGGAAATAACATTTGCAGATGTCTACGCATCGCAGGAATAGAGTTCTAATGCTACTTAAATCGCGATATCGCATCTCAGTTCTATGTTTCATTATAAGTTATAATATTTATTGCGAAGTGTTATGTATACCTCGTATACACTTCAAATGGATGTAAATGCCACACACCCTTGCTAGGAAATGCGTCTCGAGATGTCTACGTATGGAGGAAGTAGAGTTCTAATTCTTCTTAAAACGCGATATCGCTCCTCATTTCTATGTTCCATGATATGATGTAATATTCACTGAGAAGTATTATGTTTACCTCGTCTACACTTCAGAAGGATGTAAATGACTTATTTCCTTGCTAGGAAAATGCGTTTCCAGATATCTACGTATCGAAGCATTAGAGTTCTAGTGCTTCTAAAACGCAATATCGCATCTCATTTCTGGGTTTCAAGATAAGTTATAATATTCATTGCGAAGTATTATGTATACCTCGACTACACTTCCAAAGATACTACCCAGTAATTTGCGGCGTGTTGCGTAGTTTCCCGTAGCCCTTGTTAGTTAAACCCACGTCGAGACCATAAATAAACATGCCGTGACTTCAGTATCTCGCGACCTGAGTGTGTGTACTTGGCTAGGCGTAGTCGAGAGGAGGAGCATTTCGAAGTTTCAAGGGTTGTTCCGCCCCAGGGTTCCCGGGGTCGTGTAGTCTATCTCCTTTGCTACTTTCTGAGCAGCTGGCGCCCAAGAAAAGTTGTACGTGAGCGGATACCTTGGAACGATAGATCGCTTTAGATTAAAATACGTTTTACACCTTAAAGCATTTAGATAATTAACCCCTTCGAGCTTCCCTGACTTACTACATATAGGTTTCCGTGACAATTAATAGGAACCATCACTTTACATAGATATATAGAACACACATAGTTTTAAACGTAGAACTGAGAATTTGAGAACTTACTTTGAAACGTTAGTAGTGAGAAATTCCATCGGATTTCATAGAAATTCAGAACTTACTTGCTATGAGACATAGGTAGATAAGGGCCATCGCGTTGCTTAAAACTTTAGAACTTGCTTACTTCAACAAAGATTTCTATTGGCTTCGTCCGTTCTTTTAGAAGAATTTTTGATAAACCACATACTTTTCACGCTTCTGATATCTTTGAAAGTTCGCGAGATGTAATCGTTTAAGTTTTAAAATGATTACTTAGTGTGGATTATTATTTAGTAACTCGCTCATAAACGAGTCTGCATAGGATTTAATCCATATGTTTTTAAGCCTGGAATTTATGCAGTTATTTGTTATTCACTTATTGCTCAAACGACAAAGATTCTGACCACTTCAAAATGGTTGACTTTCATCAATTTTCTTAAAAATTGAAATACTGCCCAACTGCTTGCATTAAAGACTGTAATTAAAGCTTTCGAAACATTTTACCTCTTATAGGTGAATTCTGGAATTGAAATTGAATGTTTGACTTTTCTAGCTCCTGTTTAGACATCTTTCTATTGGAATGTTCAAGTATTTTTCATATTCGTAATTATTAAAAATGTTTTACTTGATTCTTTTATTTAATATTTAGAATTTTCTGAGAAATATTTTTTATCGTAATGAACTATATAATTGCAATTATAATTCTTTATGAAGTAATAATAACAGAAAGGTATGTATCCATTCTTGTAGTTTTGTAAAGAGTATTTAATCTTACTATCTAAAATGAAACATTGAGATCTGTTTACAATCTAATGGAATTTAATTACCTTTTGATTCAAATTCACAATGATAATCTTCCATAGTTCAACAATTTTGTGAGCTGTCCTCAGGAATCCGCAGCTCAGTACTTATAAAATGAACGACACAAAGAACAGCCTAACCAAACGTATTCGAACCGATTTTTCAATACTAATCTTATCATGTTTAACTTATGCTGCAAACTATTGAAATGCCCTTCGAAAATTATTTATTCACAGTGAAGTAAACGGTAAGTATTACGCCTTCCACCACAGTTTACAATACGTATGTTTCATTTACTATCAAAACCGTGAGTATTATCGCCTTTCTTTACTTTTTGTAACCTTCAATGCCTTCACGTTACAGATCGTTAAACTTGCTTTAAAATGCTCTATCGTATTACGGAAGAATGGACATACCAATTCATTTTAAAAAATGAAGGTAACCTTCATATGTCCAACATAACTCCACTTACAAAAAAACTATTTTCATCAACGGATGGCCCCTTTGTACTGTGCAATTTTATATTAGCAAAAACTTCTATGAAACTTATAGTTTCGTGGATATCTGAGGTGCTAATTATTACTGCCCCACCCTGTATATTGTTATGGATGTGTCCAACAAGGCAACGATGAACAGAGTTAAATTTAATATTATGGTGTTTATTATTTTACTTAATAGTATATTTGTTTTTCTGGAATTTTGCCAAAAAACAATGTTCACGATGTCGACAGATGAATATATTTGCCTTAGAATTACAAGAGCCAACAATTTCGAAAGTAGAATATTACTTTACTTCGCTAACCGAATCATTGCAAACGTTAAGTAAAGTGCTTGCCTTTCAAAACAGTCAGATGCAAATTACGATACAACGTTTCCAAGAAATGGTACGTGCCACTGTTTTTTAATTTCCGTTTATTTAATCAAAGGAAATTTAATTGAAATATCCGCAAAATTTGAGGACAAAAAGTTATTGTAATTTTACGCAACATATATGATGGTGATAAAGGATAAGTATACGGAACTGAAAATGAAAAGTAGCGAGCAGAAAAAGAAACTGATGGAGCTACAAAGTAGATTGATACATCCGTCAAATGATGATTCTAGGTTAATAAAATCTGTTAATTAAAGAACTATTGCAAAAATTAAGTATAATCAATATTACTTCTGCTCAATGGCTATAATAGAATTGGACCGAAATGGGTACAAAACAGGCAATTATATCTATACGTTCTATACTATGCAAAGGCAAATATTTCAAAGAGAAAAGATGTGTTACTTACAAATTACTTATGTTCCTAGATATCTCACTAATTCAGGCTTCTTGTCTTACAGAACTTATCATTCATGTAACATGTAAAGGGGTCGAAGAATAGTAAATGATTTTTATATTTCATAGCCTCACTTGATACGTCGATTGGATCACGTAAAATATCGGACATTAATTGCATCTACATCTTCAGACCTTAAATATATAATTGCAACAACATATTTAATAGCGTTTTAATAACATTTTTCTAATTGTTTATATCTATGTCTAATAAATATATATTAATCGAATAAGTTGCTTTACCAAAGAATAAAAGTATCTGAGGCTTACAAATCGGAGCATTACATAACAAACGTGCATCACATATATAATATTACATGTAACAAAAGATGAAGACCAAAAAGATCGTACATAAGTTGAATCCACAATGCGGTCATAGAGATACAGAAACGGCACAAATTTCAAACAATAATTTAAAAAATTCAAAAAGGAGGGAGTGAGAATCCATCTCCTTGACGATGCTAAGGAACAAATCTGCCTCATGCACTACAATATCCCAAACAGTCAGCGATTGGCACGCCAATGACAACGGATGGAACGAATTCCGTGACAGAACTGTGCTAACAAAGTGCTCCTACTCAGCTTTCGAAATGGCATACTGTTACTACTGGGGCGGCATTCGTATCACGGCACTATTAAAGCACCGAGATATAGCACACGGGCTACACGGCCGTGACAATGACACTATCAGCTCACCATAGCTACACGCGTGGTTGTGGCGTAGGCTGACATTTACTAATGGGGAAGCTGTTTCCATAAAAATTATAAGCAAATATGAAAAATGACTAAACTGTGCAATTTATTTATTTTGATTCCAAAATAGATACACCGGCACAAAACAAAGCTATAAGAACTCGATTTTATTATTTTCTATAAACTAGCTCGATAGGGCGATTTTTTCCATAAAGTCGATAATTACTTTGTCATAAAAATATATACACTTATTTTATATATATTTTCTTCAATTTATTGTTACAAATTCATGCAATTGAGGGTTACATTAAATACGATGACAGCATGTTATTTCAAAAATTACACAAGGCGAAGTTAGGGACGCAACAGCATGAATTTTTATTTTATAAGTAATATTTTTTTTATAAATAATATTTTTAGTCTATGATGGTTTGAAAGAAATGTATACGACTCGCTCAATAACTATAAATATAGGAAAACGACCATCAAAATGTCTATCAATACTCATATGCTGAACATCAACTGACATCTAACGGTTCTAATTTGTATGAAAGCACAGGTTCCCCATTGCCAAATGTGATCCTAGAACGTGCTGGTAACACGATCTGGCATTTTAGTCAACGAATCCGGTCAAAGATGACTACGAATCAGTTGACACTCCTCGGAAGTGCCAATATAGTGCCGGCATGGTGTCGCTACCATCTTGCCGTTTGTTATCTGGGATGCTTTTTAGTGCATTATTCGGAATTGAATTTGAACACATAGTTACTCAATCGCAAATTTGTATGTACTGTGACGTGGTGAAGTCACAAGGTTCGCTCACCCCCCCACCCTGCTTCGGTTAGACTAGCTCGCAGATCACCACCCATGCGAGAAGCGCGACACGGACCATCGCGATAGCTGTATTTGCGAGGAGCGTGAAATACACGATGGTAGAACGCCCCCCCCCCCCCCCCATCGTTCGTTTCTCTCTCTCCGTTCTACGGATTAGACTGGCGAGCTGAGGGAAGAAGCGACCCATAAGACGACTCTTCGGCGGATAATAAGACCGCAGGTTCGCGGAAGGGCTGTGCGCCGAGGTAGCGTGACGGGGTTGACGGTGGAGGAGTCGGGAAGTGAGCAAGAAGAGACCCTGAAGCCAGAAGGATACGATCCAGAGCTCTGCAACGATAAGACCGCTGCCATAGCCCATGGAGACAAACAGGATGGTTCTCGGGTGTGAGAAGGACCTCTACCCCTCGCCATTAGAACTCTATTGCTACGATACGTAGGCATCTGCAAACGCTATTTCCTAGCAAGGAATAGTCGCATTTACATTCTTTTGAAGTGAATACGAGGTATGCATGACACTTCGCAATGAACATTATATCTTATCATGTAACATAGAAGTGAGATGCGATATCGCGTTTTAAGAAGCATTAGATCCCTATTGCCTCGATGCGCAGATATCTGCAAACGCTATTTCCTAGCATGGAAGTGTCGCATTTACATTCGTTTGGAGTGAATACGAGGTATACATGACACTTCGCTATGAATATTATATCTTATCATGCAGCATCGAAGTGAGATGCGATATCGCGTTTTGAGAAGCATTAGAACTCTATTGCTACGATACGTAGTCATCTGCAAACGCTATTTCCTAG
Source organism: Xylocopa sonorina (assembly GCF_050948175.1). Lineage (NCBI taxonomy): Eukaryota > Metazoa > Arthropoda > Insecta > Hymenoptera > Apidae > Xylocopa > Xylocopa sonorina. The sequence continues at coordinate 582,233 of NW_027490146.1, forward strand.
CAAGGAAGATTCGCATTTACATTCTTCTGAAGTGAATACGAGGTATACATGACACTTCGCAATGAACATTGTATCTTATCACGAAACATAGAAGTGAGATGCGATATTGCGTTTTAAGAAGCATTAGAAAAATATTGCCTCGGTGCGGAGATATCTGCAAACGCTATTTCCTAGCACGGAAGTGTCGCATTTACATTCTTTTGAAGTGAATTCGAGGTATACATGACACTTCGGAATGAATATTATATCTTCTCATGAAACATAGAAATGAGATGCGATGTCTCGTGTTAAGAAGTATTAGAACTCTATTGCTAATATACGTACACATCTGCAAACTCTATTTCCTAGCAAGGAAGTGTCGCATTTACTTTCTTTTGAAGTGAATACGAGGTATACATGACACTTCGCAATGGATATTATATCTTATTATGAAACATTGAAATGGAACGCGATATCGCGCTTTAAGAAGCATTAGTACTCTATTGCTACGATACGTAGATATCTGGAGAGGCTATTTCCTAGCAAGGAAATGTCGCATTTACATTCTTTTGAAGTGAATACGAGGTATACACAACATTACACAATGAATATTACATCTTATTACGAAACATTGAAATGAGATGAGATATCGCGATTTAAGAAGCATTAGAACTCTACTGCTTCGATACGTAGACATCTGCAAACGCTATTTCCTAGCAACGAAGTGTCGCATTTACATTCTTTTGAAGTGAATACGAGGTATGCATGACACTTCGCAATGAACATTATATCTTATCATGTAACATAGAAGTGAGATGCGATATCGCGTTTTAAGAAGCATTAGATACCTATTGCCTCGATGCGCAGATATCTGCAAACGCTATTTCCTAGCAAGGAAGTGTCGCATTTACATTGTTTTGAACTGAATACGAGGTATACATAACACTCCACAATGAATATTATATATTATAATGAAACGTGGTAATGAGTGGCGATATTGCGTTTTGAGAAGCATTAGAACTCTAATGGTACGATACGTAGACATCTGCAAACGCTATTTCCTGGCAACGAAGTGTCGCGTTTACATTCTTTTGAAGTGAATACGAAATATTCATAACACTGCACAATGATTATTATATCTTATCATGAAACATAGAAATGAGATGCGATATGGCGATTTAAGAAGCATTAGAACACTATTTCTTCGATACGTAGACATCTGCAAACGCAACTTCCTAGCAAGGAAGTGTCGCATTTACATTCTTTTGAAAGGAATACAAGGTATACATGACACTTCGCAATGAATATTATATCTTATCATGAAACATAGAAATGAGATGCGATATGGCGATTTATGAAGCATTTGCTGTCTATTACTTCGATACGTAGACATCTGCAAACGCTACTTCCTAGCAAGGAAGTGTCGCATTTACATTCTTTTGAGAGGAATACGAGGCATACGTGACACTTCGCAATGAATATTATATCTTATCATGAAACATAGAATTGAGATGCGATATCGCGATTTAAGAATCATTAGAACACTATTGCTTCGATACGTAGACATCTGCAAACGCTATTTCCTAGCAAGGAAGTGCCGCATTTACATTCATTTTAAGTGTATGCGAGGTATACATTACCCTTCGCAATGAATATTATATATCGTCATGAAACATAGAAATGAGATGCGATATCGCGATATAAGAATCATTAGAACACTATTGCCTCGATACGTAGGCATCTGCAAACGCTACTTCCTGGCAAGGACGTGTCGCATTTACATTCTTTTGAAACGAATACGAGGTATACATGACACTTCACAATGAATATTATATCTTATCATGAAACATAGAATTGAGATGCGATATGACGATTTAAGAAGCATTAGAACACTATTGCTCTGACACGTAGACATCTGCAAACACTATTTCCTAGCAAGGAACTGTCGCATTCACATTCGTTTGAATTGTATGCGAGGTATACATGAAACTTCGCAATGAATATAATATATTATCATGAAACATAGATATGAGATGCGATATCGCGAACTAGCAAGCTTTAGAAATCTATTGCTTCGATACGTAGACATCTGCAAACGCTATTTCCTAGCAAGGAAGTGCCGCATTTACATTCATTTTAAGTGTATGCGAGGTATACATTACCCTTCGCAATGAATATTATATATCGTCATGAAACATAGAAATGAGATGCGATATCGCGATTTAAGAATCATTAGAACACTATTGCCTCGATACGTAGGCATCTGCAAACGCTACTTCCTAGCAAGGACGTGTCGCATTTATATTCTTTTGAAACGAATACGAGGTATACATAAGACTCCACAATGAATATTATATCTTATCATGAAACATAGAATTGAGATGCGATATGACGATTTAAGAAGCATTAGAACACTATTGCTTCGACACGTAGACATCTGCAAACACAATTTCCTAGCAAGGAGCTGTCGCATTCACATTCGTTTGAATTGTATGCGAGGTATACATGAAACTTCGCAATGAATATTATATATTATCATGAAACATAGATATGAGATGCGATATCGCGAACTAGCAAGCTTTAGAACTCTATTGCTTCGATACGTAGACATTTGCAAACGCTATTACCTAGCAAAGAAGTGTCGCATTTACATTCTTTAGATGTGTATACGAGGAATGCATGACACTTCGCAATGAATATTATATCGTGATATGAAACATAGGAATGAGATGCGATATCCCGTTTTAAGAAGCATTAAAACTATTGCTACGATACGTAGAACACTGCAAACGCTATTTCCTAGAAAGGAAGCGTCGCAGTTACGTTCATTTGAAGTGAATAGTAGTTATACATGACACTTCGCAATGAATATTATATCTTATCATGAAACGTAGAAATGAGATGCGATATCGCGTTTTGAGAAGCATTAGAACTCTAATGCCACGATACGTAGGCATCTGCAAACGCTATTTCCTAGCAAGGAAATTTCGCACTTACATTCCACTGAAGTGAATACGAGGTATACATAACATTACACAATGAATATTATATCTTATTACGAAACATAGAAATGAAATACGACATCTCGTTTTAAGAATCATTAGTACTCTATTGCTGTGATACGTAGACATCTGCAAACAATATTTCCCAGCAAGGAAGTTTCGCATTTACATTCTTGTGAAGTGAAATCGAGGTATACATGACACTTTGCAATGAATATTATATCTTATCATGAAACATAGAAGTGAGATGCGATATCGCGTTCTAAGAGGCATTAGAACCCTATTGCTACGATACGTAGACATCTGCAAACGCTATTTGCTAGCATGGACATGTCGCACTTACATTCCACTGAAGTGAATACGAGGTATACATAACATTACACAATGAATATTGTATCTTATTACGAAACATAGAAATGAAATACGACATCTCGTTTTAAAAAGCATTAGTATTCTATTGCTGTGATACGTAGACATCTGCAAACGCTATTTCCTAGCATGGAAGTGTCTTATTTACATTCTTTTGAAGTGAGTACGAGGTATACATGACACTTCGCAATGAATATTATACCTTATCATGAAACATAGAAGAGAGATGCGATATCGCGTTTTAGTCAGCATAAGAACTCTATTGCTGCGATACGTAGACATCTGCAAACTCTATTTCCTAGCATGGAAGGGTCGCATTTACACTCTTTTGAAGTGAGTACGAGGCATACATAACACTCCATAATGAATATTATATCTTTTCATGAAACATAGCGGTACGATGCGATATCGCGTTTTAAGGAGCATTAGAAATCTATTGCTACGATACGTAGACATATGGAAACGTTATTCCCTAGCATGGAAGTGTCGCATTTACATTCTTTTGAAGTGAATACGAGATATACATGACACTTCGCAATGAATATTATATCTTATCATGAAACATAGAAGTGAGATGCGATATCGCGTTCTAAGAAGCATTAGAAATCTATTGCTACGATACGTAGACATATGGAAACGTTATTCCCTAGCATGGAAGTGTCGCATTTACATTCTTTTGAAGTGAATACGAGATATACATGACACTTCGCAATGAATATTATATGTTATCATGAAACATTGGAGTGAGATGCGATATCGCGTTTTAAGAAGCATTAGAAGTCTATTGCTACGATACCTAGACATCTGCAAACGCTATTTCCTAGCATGGATGTGTCGCATTTACATTCTTTTGAAGTGAATACGAAGTGTACATAACACTTCGCAATGAATATTTTAACTTATCATGAAACATAGAAGTGAGATGCGATATAGCGTTTTAAGAAGCATTAGAAATCTATTGCTACGATACGTAGACATCTGCAAACGCTATTTCCTAGCATGGAAGTGTCGCATTTACATTCTTTTGTAGTGAATACGAAGTATACATGACACTTCGCAATGAATATTATATCTTATCATGAAACATAGAAGTGAGATGCGATATCGCGTTTTAGGAAGCATTAGAACTCTATTGCTACTATATGTAGACATCTGCAAACGCTACTTCCTAGCATGGAAGTGTCGCATTTACATTCTTTTGAAGTGAATACGAGATATACATGACACTCCGCTATGAATATTATATCTTATCATGATACATAGGAATGAGGTGCTATATCGCGTTTTGAGAAGCATTAGAACTCTATTGCTAATATACGTAGACATCTGCAAACAATATTTCCTAGCAAGGAAATGTCGCACTTACATTCCATTGAAGTGTATACGAGGTATACATAACATTACACAATGAATATTATATCTTATTACGAAACATAGAAATGAAATACGACATCTCGTTTTAAGAAGCATTAGTACTCTATTGCTAATATACGTAGACATCTGCAAACAATATTTCCTAGCAAGGAAATGTCGCAATTACATTCCATTGAAGTGAATACGAGGTATACATAACATTACACAATGAATATTATATCTTATTACGAAACATAGAAATGAGATGCGACATCTCGTATTAAGAAGCATTAGAACTCTATTGCTACGATACGTAGACATCTGCAAACGCTATTTCCTAGCATGTAAGTGTCGCATTTACATCCTTTTGAAGTGAATACGAGGTATACATGACACTTCGCAATGAATATTATATCTTATCATGAAACATGGAAGTGAGATGCGATATCGCTTTCTAAGAAGCTTTAGGACTCTCTTGCTACGATACGTAGACATCTGCAAACCCTATTTCCTAGCAAGGAAGTGTCGCATTTACATTCATTTGAAGTGAATACGAGGTATACATAATACTCTACAATGAATATTATATCTTACCAAGAAACATAGAAATGAAAGGCGACATCTCGTTTTATAAAGCATTAGAATTCTATTGCTGCGATACGTAGACATCTGCAAACGCTATTTCCTAGCATGTAAGTGTCGCATTTACATTCTTTTGAAGTGAATACGAGGTATACATGACACAGTGCAATGATTATTATATCTTATCATGAAACATAGGTGTGAGATGCGATATCGCGATTTAAGAAGCATTAGATCTCCCTTGCTACGATACGTAGACATCTGCAAACGCTATTTCCTAGCATGTAAGTGTCGCATTGACATTCTTTTAATGTGAATACGAGGTATACAGGACACTTCGCAATGAATATTATATCTTATCATGAAACATAGAAATGCGATGCGACATCTCGTTTTAAGATGTATTAGAACTCTATTATTTCCATACGTAGTCGTCTGGAAACGCAATTTCCTAGGAAGGAAGTGTCGCACTTACATCCTTTTGAAGTGAATACGAAGTATACATAACACTTCGCACTAAATATTATATCTTATCATGAAACATAGAAATGAGATGCGGCATCTCGTTTTAAGAAGCATTAGAACATTATTGTTACGACACGTAGACATCTGCAAACGCTATTTCCTAGCATGGAAGCGTCGCATTTACATTCTTGTCATGTGAATACGAAGTATACATGACACTTCGCAATGAATATTATATCTTATCATGAAACATAGATGTGATATGCGATATCGCGTTCTAAGAAGCATTAGAACTCTATTGCTGCGATACGTAGACATCTGCAAATGCTATTTCCTAGCATGTAAGTGTCGCATTTACATTCTTTTGAAGTGAATACGAGGTATACATGACACTTCGCAATGAATATTATATCTTGCCATGAAACATAGAAGTGAGATGCGATATCGCGTTCTAAGAAGCATTAGAACTATATTGCTACGATACGTAGACATCTGCAAACGCTATTTCCTAGCATGGAAGTGACTTATTTACGTTCTTTTGAAGTGAATACGAGGTATACATGACACTTCGCAATTAATATTATATCTTATCATGAAACATAGAAGTGAGATGCGATATCGCGTTCTAAGAAGCATTAGAAATCTATTGCTACGATACGTAGACATATGGAAACGTTATTCCCTAGCATGGAAGTGTCGCATTTACATTCTTTTGAAGTGAATACGAGATATACATGACACTTCGCAATGAATATTATATGTTATCATGAAACATTGGAGTGAGATGCGATATCGCGTTTTAAGAAGCATTAGAAGTCTATTGCTACGATACCTAGACATCTGCAAACGCTATTTCCTAGCATGGATGTGTCGCATTTACATTCTTTTGAAGTGAATACGAAGTGTACATAACACTTCGCAATGAATATTTTATCTTATCATGAAACATAGGAGTGAGATGCGATATAGCGTTTTAAGAAGTATTAGAAATCTATTGCTACGATACGTAGACATCTGCAAACGCTATTTCCTAGCATGGAAGTGTCGCATTTACATTCTTTTGTAGTGAATACGAAGTATACATGACACTTCGCAATGAATATTATATCTTATCATGAAACATAGAAGTGAGATGCGATATCGCGTTTTACGAAGCATTAGAACTCTACTGCTACGATATGTAGACATCTGCAAACGCTACTTCCTAGCATGGAAGTGTCGCATTTACATTCTTTTGAAGTGAATACGAGATATACATGACACTCCGCAATGAATATTATATCTTATCATGATACATAGGAATGAGGTGCTATATCGCGTTTTGAGAAGCATTAGAACTCTATTGCTAATATACGTAGACATCTGCAAACAATATTTCCTAGCAAGGAAATGTCGCACTTACATTCCATTGAAGTGTATACGAGGTATACATAACATTACACAATGAATATTATATCTTATTACGAAACATAGAAATGAAATACGACATCTCGTTTTAAGAAGCATTAGTACTCTATTGCTAATATACGTAGACATCTGCAAACAATATTTCCTAGCAAGGAAATGTCGCAATTACATTCCATTGAAGTGAATACGAAGTATACATAACATTACACAATGAATATTATATCTTATTACGAAACATAGAAATGAGATGCGACATCTCGTATTAAGAAGCATTAGAACTCTATTGCTACGATACGTAGTCATCTGGAAACGCTATTTCTTAGCAAGGAAGTGTCGCATTTACATTCTTTTGAAGTGACTACGGGGTATACATAACACTCCATAATGAATATTATATCTTAACATGAAGCATAGCAGTGAGATGCGATATCGCGTTTTAAGAAGCATTAGAACTCTATTGCTACGATACGTAGACATCTGCAAACGCTATTTCCTAGCATGGAAGTGTCGCATCTACATTTTTTTGAAGTGAATACGAGGTATACATGACAATTCGCAATGAATATTATACCTTATCATGAAACATAGAAGAGAGATGCAACATCTCGTTTTAAGAAGCATTAGAACTCTATTGCTACGATACGTAGACATCTGCAAACGCTATTTCCTAGCATGGAAGTGTCGCATTTACATTCTTCTGATGTGAATACGAGATATACATGACACTTCGCAATGAATATTATATCTTATCATGAAACATAGAAATGGGATGCGATATCGCTATTTAAGAGACATTAGAACTCTATTGCTTCGATACGTAGACATCTGGGAACGCTATTTCCTTGAAAGCAAGTGGCGCATTTACAATCATTTGAAGTGAATACGAGGTATACATAACACTCTACCATGTATATTATATCTTGTCACGAAACATAGAAATGAAATGTGACATCTCGTTTTAAGAAGCATTAGAACTCTATTGCTACGGTACGTGGACATCTGCAAACGCTATTTCCTAGCATGTAAGTGTCGCATTTACATTCTTTTGAAGTGAATACGAGGTATACATGACACATCGCAATGATTATTATATCTTATCATGAAACATAGATGTGAGATGCGATATCGCGATTTAAGAAGCACTAGAACTCTATTGCTACGATGCGTAGACATCTGCAAATGTTATTTCCTAGCAAGGAAGTGTCGCATTTACATTCTTTTGACGTGAATACGAGGTAAACATAACATTCCACAATGAAAATTACACCTTATTACGAAATATAGAAATGAAATGCGGCTTCTCATTTTAAGAAGCATTAGAACTCTATTGCTACGATACGTAGACATCTGCAAACCCTATTTCCTAGCATGGAAGTGCCGCATTTACATTCTTTTGAAGTGAATACGAGGTATACATGACACTACGCAATGAATATTATATCTTATCATGAAACATAGGAGTGAGATGCGATATCGCGTTTCAAGAAGCATTAGAACTCTATTGCTACGATATGTAGACATCTGCAAACAATATTTCCTAGCATGGAAGTGTCGCATTTACATTCTTTTGAAGTGAATACGAGGTATACATGACACTTCGCAATGAATATTATATCTTATCATGAAACATAGGAGTGAGATGCGATATGGCATTTTAAGAATCATTAGAACTCTATTGTTCCGACACGCAGTCATCTGGAAACGCTATTTCCTAGCAAGGAAGTGTCGCATTTGCATTCTTTTGAAGTGACTACGGGGTATACATAACACTCCATAATGAATATTATATCTTAACATGAAACATAGCAGTGAGATGCGATATCGCGTTTAAAGAAGCATTAGAACTCTATTGCTACGATACGTAGACATCTGCAAACGCTATTTCCTAGCTTGGAAGTGTCGCATCTACATTCTTTTGAAGATAACACGAGGTATACATAACATTCCGCAATGAATATTATACCTTATCATGAAACATATAAGAGAGATGCGATATCGCGTTTTAGGAAGCATTAGAACTCTACTGCTACGATACGTAGACATCTGCAAAGGCTATTTCCTAGCATGGAAGGGTCGCATTTACATTCTTTTGAAGTGAGTACGAGGTATACATGACACTTCGCAATGAATATTATATCTGAACATGAAACATAGACGTGAGATGCAACATCTCGTTTTAAGAAGCATTAGAACTCTATTGCTACGATACGTAGGCATCAGCAAACGCTATTCCCTAGCATGGAAGTGTCGCATTTACATTCTTTTGAAGTGAATACGAGATATACATGACACTTCGCAATGGATACTATATCTTATCATGAAATATAGAAGTGAGATGCGATATCGCGTTTTAGGAAGCATTAGAACTCTATTGTTACGATACGTAGACATCTGCAAACGCTATATCCTAGCAAGGAAGTGTCGCATTTACATTCTTTTGAAGTGAATACGAGGTATACATAACATTCCGCAATGAATATTATATCTCATAACGAAACATAGAAATGAGATGCGACATCTCGTATTAAGAAGCATTAGAACTCTATTGCTACGATACGTAGACATCTGCAAACGCAATTTCCTAGCATGGAAGTGTCGCATTTACATTCTTCTGATGTGAATACGAGATATACATGACACTTCGCAATGCATATTATATCTTATCATGAAACATAGAAATGGGATGCGATATCGCTATTTAAGAAACATTAGAACTCTATTGCTTCGATACGTAGACATCTGGGAACGCTATTTCCTTGAAAGGAAGCGGCGCATTTACAATCATTTGAAGTGAATACGCGGTATACATAACACTCTACAATGAATACTATATCTTACCATGAAATATAGATATGAAATGCGACATCTCGTTTTAAGAAGCACTAGAACTCTATTGCTGCGATACGTATACATCTGCAAACGGTATTTCCTAGCATGTAAGTGTCGCATTTACATTCCTTTGAAGTTTATACGAGGTATACATGACTCTTCGCAATGAATATTATATCTTATCTCGAAACATAGATGTGAGATGCGATATCGCGATATAAGAAGCACTAGATCTCTATTGCTACGATGCGTAGACATCTGCAAATGTTATTTCCTAGCAAGGAAGTGTCGCATTTACATTCTTTTGACGTGAATACGAGGTAAACATAACACTCCACAATGAAAATTACACCATATTACGAAATATAGAAATGAAATGCGACTTCTCATTTTAAGAAGCATTAGAACTCTATTGCTACGATACGTAGACATCTGCAAACCCTATTTTCTAGCATGGAAGTGTCGCATTTACATTCTTTTGAATTTATTACGCGGTATACATAACACTCCACAATGAATATTATATCTTACCACGAAACATAGATATGAAATGCGACATCTCGTTTTAAGAAGCATTAGAACTCTATTGCTGCGATACGTATACATCTGCAAACGGTATTTCCTAGCATGTAAGTGTCGCATTTACATTCCTTTGGAAGTTAATACGAGGTATACATGACTCTTCGCAATGAATATTATATCTTATCTCGAAACATAGATGTGAGATGCGATATCGCGTTTTAAGAAGCATTAGAACTCTATTGCTACGATACGTAGACATCTGCAAACGCTATTTCCTAGCATGGAAGTGTCGCATTTACATTCTTTTGAAGTGAATACGAGGTATATATGACACTTCGCAATGAATATTATATCTTATCATGAAACATAGGAGTGAGATGCGATATGGCATTTTAAGAATCATTAGAACTCTATTGTTTCGACACGTAGTCATCTGGAAACTCTATTTCCTAGCAAGGAAGTGTCGCATTTACATTCTTTTGAAGTGACTACGGGGTATACATAACACTCCATAATGAATATTATATCTTAACATGAAACATAGAAATGAGATGCGACATCTCGTATTAGGAAGCATTAGAACTCTATTGCTACGATACCTAGACATCTGCAAACGCTATTTCCTAGCATGGAAGTGTCGCATTTACATTCTTCTGATGTGAATACGAGATATACATGACACTTCGCAATGAATATTATATCTTATCATGAAACATAGAAATGGGATGCGATATCGCTATTTAAGAAACATTAGAACTCTATTGCTTCGATACGTAGACATCTGGGAACGCTATTTCCTTGAAAGGAAGTGGCGCATTTACATTCATTTGAAGTGAATACGAGGTATACATAACACTCTACCATGTATATTATATCTTATCACGAAACATAGAAATGAAATGTGACATCTCGTTTTAAGAAGCATTAGAACTCTATTGCTACGATACGTGGACATCCGCAAACGCTATTTCCTAGCATGGAAGTGTCGCATTTACATTCTTTTGAATTTATTACGCGGTATACATAACACTCTACAATGAATATTATATCTTACCACGAAACATAGATATGAAATGCGACATCTCGTTTTAAGAAGCATTAGAACTCTATTGCTGCGATACGTATACATCTGCAAACGGTATTTCCTAGCATGTAAGTGCAGCATTTACATTCCTTTGAAGTTAATACGAGGTATACATGACTCTTCGCAATGAATATTATATCTTATCTCGAAACATAGATGTGAGATGCGATATCGCGATTTAAGAAGCACTAGAACTCTATTGCTACGATGCGTAGACATCTGCAAATGTCATTTCCTAGCAAGGAAGTGTCGCATTTACATTCTTTTGACGTGAACACGAGGTAAACATAACATTCCACAATGAAAATTACACCTTATTACGAAATATAGAAATGAAATGCGACTTCTCATTTTAAGAAGCATTAGAACTCTATTGCTACGACACGTAGACATCTGCAAACCCTATTTCCTAGCATGGAAGTGCCGCATTTACATTCTTTTGAAGTGAATACGAGGTATACATGACACTTCGCAATGAATATTATATCTTATCATGAAACATAGGAGTGAGATGCGATATGGCATTTTAAGAATCATTAGAACTGTATTGTTTCGACACGTAGTCATCTGGAAACGCTATTTCCTAGCAAGGAAGTGTCGCATTTACATTCTCTTGAAGTGACTACGGGGTATACATAACACTCCATAATGAATATTATATCTTAACATGAAACATAGCAGTGAGATGCGATATCGCGTTTTTAGAAGCATTAGAACTATATTGCTACGATACGTAGATATCTGCAAACGCTATTTCCTAGCATGGAAGTGTCGCATCTACATTCTTTTGATGTGAATACGAGGTATACATGACAATTCGCAATGAATATTATACCTTATCATGAAACATAGAAGAGAGATGCGATATCGCGTTTTAGGAAGCATTAGAACTCTACTGCTACGATACGTAGACATCTGCAAAGGCTATTCCCTAGCATGGAAGGGTCGCATTTACATTCTTTTGAAGTGAGTACGGGGTATACATGACACTTCGCAATGAATATTATATCTGAACATGAAACATAGAAGTGAGATGCAACATCTCGTTTTAAGAAGCATTAGAACTCTATTGCTACGATACTTAGGCATCTGCAAGCGCTATTTCCTAGCATGGAAGTGTCGCATTTACATTCTTTTGAAGATAATACGAGGTATACATAACATTCCGCAATGAATATTATATCTTATTACGAAACATAGAAATGAAATACGACTTGTCGTTTTAAGAAGCATTATAACAATATTGCTACAATACGTAGACATATGCAAACAATATTTCCTAGCAAGGAAGTGTCGCATTTACATTCTTTTGAAGTGAAAACGAGGTATACATAACATTCCGCAATGAATATTATATCTTATTACGAAACATAGAAATGAGATGCGACATCTCGTATTAAGAAGCATTAGAACTCTATTGCTACGATACGTAGACATCTGCAAACGCTATTTCCTAGCATGGAAGTGTCGCATTTACATTCTTCTGATGTGAATTCGAGATATACATGACACTTCGCAATGAATATTATATCTTATCATGAAACATAGAAATGGGATGCGATATCGCTATTTAAGAAACATTAGAACTCTATTGCTTCGATAGTAGACATCTGGGAACGCTATTTCCTTGAAAGGAAGTGGCGCATTTACATTCTTTTGAAGTGAATACGAGGTATACATGACACTTCGCAATGTAAATTATATCTTATCATGATACATAGGAGTGAGATGCGATATGGCATTTTAAGAATCATTAGAACTCTATTGTTTCGACACGTAGTCATCTGGAAACGCTATTTCTTAGCAAGGAAGTGTCGCATTTACATTCTTTTGAAGTGACTACGGGGTATACATAACACTCCATAATGAATATTATATCTTAACATGAAACATAGAAGTGAGATGCGATATCGCGTTTTAAGAAGCATTAGAACTCTATTGCTACGATACGTAGACATCTGCAAACGCTATTTCCTAGCATGTAAGTGTCGCATTTACATTCTTTTGAAGTGAATACGAGGTATACATGACACATCGCAATGATTATTATATCTTATCATGAAACATAGGTGTGAGATACGATATCGCGTTTTAAGAAGCATTAGATCTCCCTTGCTACGATACGTAGACATCTGCAAACGCTATTTCCTAGCATGGAAGTGTCGCATTTACATTCTTTTGAATTTATTACGCGGTATACATAACACTCTACAATGAATATTATATCTTACCACGAAACATAGATATGAAATGCGACATCTCGTTTTAAGAAGCATTAGAACTCTATTGCTGCGATACGTATACATCTGCAAACGGTATTTCCTAGCATGTAAGTGTCGCATTTACATTCCTTTGAAGTTAATACGAGGTATACATGACTCTTCGCAATGAATATTATATCTTATCTCGAAACATAGATGTGAGATGCGATATCGCGATTTAAGAAGCATTAGAACTCTATTGCCACGATACGTAGACATCTGCAAACGCTATTTCCTAGCATGGAAGTGTCGCATTTACATTATTTTGTAGTGAATACGAAGTATACATGACACTTCGCAATGAATATTATACCTTATCATGAAACATAGGAGTGAGATGCGATATCGCGTTTTAGGAAGCATTAGAACTCTATTGCTACGATATGTAGACATCTGCAAACGCTACTTCCTAGCATGAAAGTGTCGCATTTACATTCTTTTGAAGTGAATACGAGGTATACATAACACTTCGCAATGAATATTATATCTTATCTCGAAACATTGAAGTGAGATGCGATATCGCGATTTAAGGAGCACTAGAACTCTATTGCTACGATGCGTAGACATCTGCAAATGTTATTTCCTAGCAAGGAAGTGTCGCATTTACATTATTTTGATGTGAGTACGAGGTATACATAACACTCCACAATGAATATTACATCTTATCACGAAACATAGAAATGAAATACGACATCTCGTTTTAAGAAGCATTAGTACTCTATTGCTGTGATACGTAGACATCTGCAAACAATATTTCCTAGCATGTGAGTGTCGCATTTACATTCTTTTGAAGTGAGTACGAGGTATACATGACACTTCGCAATGAATATTATATCTTATCATGAAACATAGGTATGAGGTGCTATATCGCATTTTAAGAAGCATTAGAACCCTATTGCTACGATACGTAGACATCTGCAAACGCCACTTCCTAGCATGGAAGTGTCGCATTTACATTCTTTTGAAGTGAATACGAGGTATACATGACACTTCGCAAAGAATATTATATCTTATCATGAAACATGGAAGTGAGATGCGATATCGCGTTCTAAGAAGCATTAGAACTCTATTGCTACGATACGTAGACATCTGCAAAGGCTATTTCCTAGCATGGAAGGGTCGCATTTACATTCTTTTGAAGTGAGTACGTGGTATACATAGCAATCCATAATGAATATTATATCTTATCATGAAATATAGCAGTGAGATGCGATATCGCGTTATAAGAAGTATTAGAACTCTATTGCTACGATACGTAGACATCTGCAAACGCTATTTCCTAGCATGGAAGTGTCGCATCTACATTCTTTTGAAGTGAATACGAGGTATACATGACAATTCGCAATGAATATTATACCTTATCATGAAACATAGAAGAGAGATGCGATATCGCGTCTTAGGAAGCATTAGAACTCTATTGCTACGATACGTAGACATCTGCAAACGCTATTTCCTAGCATGTAAGTGTCGCATTTACATTCTTTTGAAGTGAATACGAGGTATACATGACACTTCGCAATGAATATTATATCTTATCATGAAACATAGAAGTGAGATGCGATATGGCATTTTAAGAATCATTAGAACTCTATTGTTTCGACACGTAGTCATCTGGTAACGCTATTTCCTAGCAAGGAAGTGTCGCATTCACATCCTTTTGAGGTGAATACGAGGTATACATGACACTTCGCAATGAATATTATATCTGAACATGAAACATAGAAATGAGATGCGACATCTCGTTTTAAGAAGCATTAGAACTCTATTGCTAGGATACGTAGACACCTGCAAACGCCATTTCCTAGCATGTAAGTGTCGCATTTACATTCTTTTGAAGTGAATACGAGGTATACATGACACTTCGCAAAGAATATTATATCTTATCATGAAACATGGAAGTGAGATGCGATATCGCGTTCTAAGAAGCATTAGAACTCTATTGCTACGATACGTAGACATCTGCAAAGGCTATTTCCTAGCATGGAAGGGTCGCATTTACATTCTTTTGAAGTGAGTACGAGGTATACATAGCAATCCATAATGAATATTATATCTTATCATGAAATATAGCAGTGAGATGCGATATCGCGTTATAAGAAGTATTAGAACTCTATTGCTACGATACGTAGACATCTGCAAACGCTATTTCCTAGCATGAAAGTGTCGCATCTACATTCTTTTGAAGTGAATACGAGGTATACATGACAATTCGCAATGAATATTATACCTTATCATGAAACATAGAAGAGAGATGCGATATCGCGTCTTAGGAAGCATTAGAACTCTATTGCTACGATACGTAGACATCTGCAAACGCTACTTCCTAGCATGGAGGTGTCGCATTTACATTCTTTTGAAGTGAATACGAGGTATACATGACACTTCGCAATGAATATTATATCTTATCATGAAACATGGAAGTGAGGTGCGATATCGCGTTCTAAGAAGCTTTAGAACTCTCTTGCTACGATACGTAGACATCTGCAAACCCTATTTCCTAGCAAGGAAGTGTCGCATTTACATTCATTTGAAGTGAATACGAGGTATACATAATACTCTACAATGAATATTATACCTTACCAAGAAACATAGAAATGAAATGCGACATCCCGTTTTATAAAGCATTAGAATTCTATTGCTGCGATACGTAGACATCTGCAAACCATATTTCCTAGCAAGGAAGTGTCGCATTTACATTCTTTTGAAGTGAAAACGAGGTATACATATCATTCCGCAATGAATATTATATCTTATTACGAAACATAGAAATGAGATGCGACATCTCGTATTAAGAAGCATTAGAACTCTATTGCTACGGTACGTAGACATCTGCAAACGCTATTTCCTAGCATGGAAGTGTCGCATTTACATTCTTCTGATGTGAATACGAGATATACATGACACTTCGCAATGAATATTATATCTTATCATGAAACATAGAAATGGGATGCGATATCGCTATTTAAGAAACATTAGAACTCTATCGCTTCGATACGTAGACATCTGGGAACGCTATTTCCTTGAAAGGAAGTGGCGCATTTACATTCTTTTGAAGTGAATACGAGGTATACATGACACTTCGCAATGTAAATTATATCTTATCATGATACATAGGAGTGAGATGCGATATGGCATTTTAAGAATCATTAGAACTCTATTGTTTCGACACGTAGTCATCTGGAAACGCTATTTCTTAGCAAGGAAGTGTCGCATTTACATTCTTTTGAAGTGACTACGGGGTATACATAACACTCCATAATGAATATTATATCTTAACATGAAACATAGGTGTGAGATACGATATCGCGTTTTAAGAAGCATTAGATCTCTCTTGCTACGATACGTAGACATCTGCAAACGCTATTTCCTAGCATGGAAGTGTCGCACTTACATCCTTTTGAAGTGAATACGAAGTATACATAACACTTCGCACTGAATATTATATCTTATCATGAAACATAGAAATGAGATGCGGCATCTCGTTTTAAGGAGCATTAGAACACTATTGTTACGACACGTAGACATCTGCAAACGCTATTTCCTAGCATGGAAGCGTCGCATTTACATTCTTGTCATGTGAATACGAAGTATACATTACACTTCGCAATGAATATTATATCTTATCATGAAACATAGATGTGAGATGCGATATCGCGTTTTAGGAAGCATTAGAAATCTATTGCTACGATGCGTAGACATCTGCAAATGTTATTTCCTAGCAAGGAAGTGTCGCATTTACATTCTTTTGAAGTGAATGCGAGGTATACATAACTCTCCACAATGAATATTGTATCTTATCACGAAAGATAGAAATGAAATGCGACATCTAGTTTTAAGTAGCATTAAAACCCTACTGCTACGATACGTAGACATCTGCAAACAATATTTCCTAGCATGTGAGTGTCGCATTTACATTCTTTTGATGTGAGTACGAGGTATACATGACACTTCGCAATGAATATTATATCTTATCATGAAACATAGGTATGAGGTGCTATATCGCATTTTAAGAAGCATTAGAACCCTATTGCTACGATACGTAGACATCTGCAAACGCCACTTCCTAGCATGGAAGTGTCGCATTTACATTCTTTTGAAGTGAATACGAGGTATACATGACACTTCGCAATGAATATTATATCTTATCATGAAACATAGAAGTGAGATGCGATATGGCATTTTAAGAATCATTAGAACTCTATTGTTTCGACACGTAGTCATCTGGTATCGCTATTTCCTAGCAAGGAAGTGTCGCATTCACATCCTTTTGTGGTGAGTACGAGGTATACATGACACTTCGCAATGAATATTATATCTGAACATGAAACATAGGAATGAGATGCGACATCTCGTTTTAAGAAGCATTAGAACGCTATTGCTAGGATACGTAGACACCTGCAAACGCTATTTCCTAGCATGTAAGTGTCGTATTTACATTCTTTTGAAGTGAATACGAGGTATACATGACACTTCGCAAAGAATATTATATCTTATCATGAAACATGGAAGTGAGATGCGATATCGCGTTCTAAGAAGCATTAAAACTCTATTGCTACGATACGTAGACATCTGCAAAGGCTATTTCCTAGTATGGAAGGGTCGCATTTACATTCTTTTGAAGTGAGTACGAGGTATACATAGCAATCCATAATGAATATTATATCTTATCATGAAATATAGCAGTGAGATGCGATATCGCGTTATAAGAAGTATTAGAACTCTATTGCTACGATACGTAGACATCTGCAAACGCTATTTCCTAGCATGGAAGTGTCGCATCTACATTCTTTTGAAGTGAATGCGAGGTATACATGACAATTCGCAATGAATATTATACCTTATCGTGAAACATAGAAGAGGGATGCGATATCGCGTCTTAGGAAGCATTAGAACTCTATTGCTACGATACGTAGACATCTGCAAACGCTACTTCCTAGCATGGAGGTGTCGCATTTACATTCTTTTGAAGTGAATACGAGGTATACATGACACTTCGCAATGAATATTATATCTTATCATGAAACATGGAAGTGAGGTGCGATATCGCGTTCTAAGAAGCTTTAGAACTCTCTTGCTACGATACGTAGACATCTGCAAACCCTATTTCCTAGCAAGGAAGTGTCACATTTACATTCATTTGAAGTGAATACGAGGTATACATAATACTCTACAATGAATATTATACCTTACCAAGAAACATAGAAATGAAATGCGACATCTCGTTTGATAAAGCATTTGAATTCTATTGCTGCGATACGTAGACATCTGCAAACGCTATTTCCTAGCATGTAAGTGTCGCATTTACATTCTTTTGAAGTGAATACGAGGTATACATGACACATCGCAATGATTATTATATCTTATCATGAAACATAGAAATGCGATGCGACATCTCGTTTTAAGATGTATTAGAACTCTATTATTTCCATACGTAGTCGTCTGGAAACGCAATTTCCTAGCAAGGAAGTGTCGCACTTACATCCTTATGAATTGAATACGAAGTATACATGACACTTCGCAATGAATATTATATCTTATCATGAAACATAGAAATGCGATGCGACATCTCGTTTTAAGATGTATTAGAACTCTATTATTTCCATACGTAGTCGTCTGGAAACGCAATTTCCTAGCAAGGAAGTGTCGCACTTACATCCTTTTGAAGTGAATACGAAGTATACATAACACTTCGCACTGAATACTATATCTTATCATGAAACACAGAAATGAGATGCGGCATCTCGTTTTAAGAAGCATTAGAACACTATTGTTACGACACGTAGACATCTGCAAACGCTATTTCCCAGCATGGAAGCGTCGCATTTACATTCATGTCATGTGAATACGAAGTATACATGACACTTCGCAATGAATATTATATCTTATCATGAAACATAGATGTGAGATGAGATATCGCGTTCTAAGAAACATTAGAACTCTATTGCTGCGATACGTAGACATCTGCAAATGCTATTTCCTAGCATGTAAGTGTCGCATTTACATTCTTTTGAAGTGAATACGAGGTATACATGACACTTCGCAATGAATATTATATCTTATCATGAAACATAGAAGTGAGATGCGATATCGCGTTTTAGGAAGCACTAGAAATCTATTGCTACGATGCGCAGACATCTGCAAATGTTATTTCCTAGCAAGGAAGTGTCGCATTTACATTCTTTTGAAGTGAATGCGAGGTATACATAACTCTCCACAATGAATATTGTATCTTATCACGAAAGATAGAAATGAAATGCGACATCTAGTTTTAAGTAGCATTAAAACTCTACTGCTACGATACGTAGACATCTGCAAACGCTATTTCCTAGCATGGAAGTGTCGCATTTACATTCCTTTGAAGTGAATACGAGATATACATGACACTTCGCAATGAATATTATATGTTATCATGAAACATTGGAGTGAGATGCGATATCGCGTTTTAAGAAGCATTAGAACTCTATTGCTACGATACGTAGACATCTGCAAACCCTATTTCCTAGCAAGGAAGTGTCGCATTTACATTCATTTGAAGTGAATACGAGGTATACATAATACTCTACAATGAATATTATATCTTACCAAGAAACATAGAAATGAAATGCGACATCTCGTTTTATAAAGCATTAGAATTCTATTGCTGCGATACGTAGACATCTGCAAACACTATTTCCTAGCATGTAAGTGTCGCATTTACATTCTTTTGAAGTGAATACGAGGTATACATGACACATCGCAATGATTATTATATCTTATCATGAAACATAGGTGTGAGATGCGATATCGCGTTTTAAGAAGCATTAGATCTCCCTTGCTACGATACGTAGACATCTGCAAACGCTATTTCCTAGCATGTAAGTGTCGCATTTACTTTCTTTTGATGTGAATACGAGGTATACATGACACTTCGCAATGAATATTATATCTTACCATGAAACATGGAAATGCGATGCGACATCTCGTTTTAAGATGTATTAGAACTCTATTATTTCCATACGTAGTCGTCTGGAAACGCTATTTCCTAGCATGGATGTGTCGCATTTACATTCTTTTGAAGTCAATGCGATGTGTACATAACACTTCGCAATGAATATTTTATCTTATCATGAAACATAGAAGTGAGATGCGATATCGCGTTTTAAGAAGCATTAGAACTCTATTGCTACGATACGTAGACATCTGCAAACGCTATTTCCTAGCATGGAAGTGTCGCATTTACATTCTATTGTAGTGAATACGAAGTATACATGACACTTCGCAATGAATATTATATCTTATCATGAAACATAGAAGTGAGATGCGATATCGCGTTTTAGGAAGCATTAGAACTCCTTTGCTACGATATGTAGACATCTGCAAACAATATTTCCTAGCAAGGAAATGTCGCACTTACATTCCATTGAAGTGTATACGAGGTATACATAACATTACACAATGAATATTATATCTTATTACGAAACATAGAAATGAAATACGACATCTCGTTTTAAGAAGCATTAGTACTCTATTGCTAATATACGTAGACATCTGCAAACAATATTTCCTAGCAAGGAAATGTCGCAATTACATTCCATTGAAGTGAATACGAGGTATACATAACATTACACAATGAATATTATATCTTATTACGAAACATAGAAATGAGATGCGACATCTCGTATTAAGAAGCATTAGAACTCTATTGCTACGATACGTAGACATCTGCAAACGCTATTTCCAAGCATGGAAGTGTCGCATTTACATTCTTTTGAAGTGAATACGAGGTACACATGACACTTCGCAATTAATATTATATCTTATCATGAAACATAGGAGTGAGTTGCGATATGGCATTTTAAGAATCATTAGAACTCTATTGTTTCGACACGTAGTCATCTGGAAACGCTATTTCTTAGCAAGGAAGTGTCGCATTTACATTCTTTTGAAGTGACTGCGGGGTATACATAACACTCCATAATGAATATTATATCTTAACATGAAACATAGCAGTGAGATGCGATATCGCGTTTTAAGAAGCATTAGAACTATATTGCTACGATACGTAGACATCTGCAAACGCTATTTCCTAGCATGGAAGTGTCGCATCTACATTCTTTTGAAGTGAGTACGAGGTATACATGACAATTCGCAATGAATATTATACCTTATCATGAAACATAGAAGAGAGATGCGATATCGCGTTTTAGGAAGCATTAGAACTCTACTGCTACGATACGTAGACATCTGCAAAGGCTATTTCCTAGCATGGAAGGGTCGCATTTACATTCTTTTGAAGTGAGTACGAGGTATACATGACACTTCGCAATGAATATTATATCTGAACATGAAACATAGAAGTGAGATGCAACATCTCGCTTTAAGAAGCATTAGAACTCTATTGCTACGATACGTAGGCATCTGCAAACGCTATTCCCTAGCATGAAAGTGTCGCATTTACATTCTTTTGAAGATAATACGAGGTATACATAACATTCCGCAATGAATATTATAACTTATTACGAAACATAGAAATGAAATACGACTTCTCGTTTTAAGAAGCATTAGAACTCTATTGCTACGTTACGTAGACATCTGCAAACGCTATTTCCTAGCATGGAAGTGTCGCATCTACATTCTTTTGAAGTGAATACGAGGTATACATGACAATTCGCAATGAATATTATACCTCATCATGAAACATAGAAGTGAGATGCGATATCGCGTTCTAAGAAGCATTAGAACTCTATTGCTACGATACGTAGACATCTGCAAACACTGTTTCCTAGCATGGAAGTGTCGCATATACATTTTTTTGAAGTGAATACGAAAAATACATGACACTTCGCAATGAATATTATATCTTATCATGAAACATAGAAGTGAGATGCGATATCGCGTTCTAAGAAGCATTAGAACCCTATTGCTACGGTACGTAGACATCTGCAAACACTATTTCCTAGCATGGAAGTGTCGCATTTACATTCTTTTGAAGTAAGTACGAGGTATACATGACACTTCGCAATGAATATTATACCTTATCATGAAACATAGAAGAGATATGCGATATCGCGTTTTAGTAAGCATTAGAACTCTATTGCTGCGATACGTAGACATCTGCGAACGCTATTTCCTAGCATTACACTTACAATCCACTTACATTCCACTGAAGTGAATACGAGGTATACATAACACTCCACAATGAATATTATATCTAATCACGAAACATAGAAATGAAATGCGGCATCTCGTTTTAAGACGCATTAGGACTCTAGTGCTACGATACGTAGACATCTGCAAACGCTATTTCCTAGCATGGAAGTGTCATATTAACATTCTTTTGAAGTGAATACGAGGTATACATGACACTTCGCAATGAATATTATATCTTATCATGAAACATAGAAGTGAGATGCGATATCGCGTTCTAAGAAGCATTAGAACTCTATTGCTACGATACGTAGACATCTGCAAACGCTATTTCCTAGCATGGAAGTGTCTTATTTACATTCTTTGGAAGTGAGTACGAGGTATACATGACACTTCGCAATGAATATTATACCTTATCATGAAACATAGAAGAGAGATGCGATATCGCGTTTTAGTAAGCATTAGAACTCTATTGCTACGATACGTAGACATCTGCAAACGCTATTTCCTAGCATGGAAGTGTCGCATTTACATTTTGTTTGAAGTGAATACGAGACATACATGACACTTCGCAATGAATATTATATCTTATCATGAAACATAGGAATGAGGTGCTATATCGTGTTTTGGGAAGCATTAGAACTCTATTGCTAATATACGTAGACATCTGCAAACTCTATTTCCTAGCAAGGAAATTTCGCACTTACATTCCACTGAAGTGAATACGAGGTATACATAACATTACACAATGAATATTATATCTAATTACGAAGCATAGAAATGAAATACGACATCTCGTTTTAAGAAGCATTAGTACTCTATTGCTGTGATACGTAGACATCTGCAAACAATATTTCCTAGCAAGGAAGTGTCGCATTTACATTCTTGTGAAGTGAAATCGAGGTATACATGACACTTCGCAATGAATATTATATCTTGTCATGATACATAGAAATGAGAAGCGATATCGCGTTTTAAGAAGCATTAGAACCCTATTGCTACGATACGTAGACATCTGCAAACGCTACTTCCTAGCATGGAAGTGTCGCATTTACATTCATTTGAAGTGAATACGAGGTATACATGACACTTCACAATGAATATTATATCTTATCACGGAACATAGAAATGAAATGAGGCATCTCGTTTTAAGAAGCATTAGAACTCTATTGCTACGATACGTAGACATCTGCAAACGCTATTTCCTAGCATGGAAGTGTCATATTTACATTCTTTTGAAGTGAATACGAGGTATACATGACACTTCGCAATGAATATTATATCTTATCGTGAAACATAGAAGTGAGATGCGATATCGCGTTCTAAGAAGCATTAGAACTCTATTGCTACGATACGTAGACATCTGCAAACGCTATTTCCTAACATGGAAGTGTCTTATTTACGTCCTTTTGAAGTGAATACGAGGTATACATGACACATCGCAATGAATATTATATCTTCTCATGAAACATAGCAGTGAGTTGCGATATCGCGTTTTAAGAAGCATTAGATCTCTATTGCTACGATACGTAGACATTTGCAATGGCTATTCACTAGCATGGAAGGGTCGCATTTACATTTTGTTTGAAGTGAATACGAGACATACATGACACTTCGCAATGAATATTATATCTTATCATGAAACATAGGAATGAGGTGCTATATCGTGTTTTGGGAAGCATTAGAACTCTATTGCTAATATACGTAGACATCTGCAAACTCTATTTCCTAGCAAGGAAATTTCGCACTTACATTCCACTGAAGTGAATACGAGGTATACATAACATTACACAATGAATATTATATCTAATTACGAAACATAGAAATGAAATACGACATCTCGTTTTAAGAAGCATTAGTACTCTATTGCTGTGATACGTAGACATCTGCAAACAATATTTCCTAGCAAGGAAGTGTCGCATTTACATTCTTGTGAAGTGAAATCGAGGTATACATGACACTTCGCAATGAATATTATATCTTGTCATGATACATAGAAGTGAGATGCGATATCGCGTTTTAAGAAGCATTAGAACCCTATTGCTACGATACGTAGACATCTGCAAACGCTACTTCCTAGCATGGAAGTGTCGCATTTACATTCATTTGAAGTGAATACGAGGTATACATGACACTTCACAATGAATATTATATCTTATCACGGAACATAGAAATGAAATGAGGCATCTCGTTTTAAGAAGCATTAGAACTCTATTGCTACGATACGTAGACATCTGCAAACGCTATTTCCTAGCATGGAAGTGTCATATTTACATTCTTTTGAAGTGAATACGAGGTATACATGACACTTCGCAATGAATATTATATCTTATCGTGAAACATAGAAGTGAGATGCGATATCGCGTTCTAAGAAGCATTAGAACTCTATTGCTACGATACGTAGACATCTGCAAACGCTATTTCCTAACATGGAAGTGTCTTATTTACGTTCTTTTGAAGTGAATACGAGGTATACATGACACATCGCAATGAATGTTATATCTTCTCATGAAACATAGCAGTGAGTTGCGATATCGCGTTTTAAGAAGCATTAGATCTCTATTGCTACGATACGTAGACATTTGCAATGGCTATTCACTAGCATGGAAGGGTCGCATTTACATTTTGTTTGAAGTGAATACGAGACATACATGACACTTCGCAATGAATATTATATCTTATCATGAAACATAGGAATGAGGTGCTATATCGTGTTTTGGGAAGCATTAGAACTCTATTGCTAATATACGTAGACATCTGCAAACTCTATTTCCTAGCAAGGAAATTTCGCACTTACATTCCACTGAAGTGAATACGAGGTATACATAACATTACACAATGAATATTATATCTAATTACGAAACATAGAAATGAAATACGACATCTCGTTTTAAGAAGCATTAGTGCTCTATTGCTGTGATACGTAAACATCTGCAAACAATATTTCCTAGCAAGGAAGTGTCGCATTTACATTCTTGTGAAGTGAAATCGAGGTATACATGACACTTCGCAATGAATATTATATCTTGTCTTGATACATAGAAGTGAGATGCGATATCGCGTTTTAAGAAGCATTAGAACCCTATTGCTACGATACGTAGACATCTGCAAACGCTACTTCCTAGCATGGAAGTGTCGCATTTACATACATTTGAAGTGAATACGAGGTATACATGACACTTCACAATGAATATTATATCTTATCACGGAACATAGAAATGAAATGAGGCATCTCGTTTTAAGAAGCATTAGAACTCTATTGCTACGATACGTAGACATCTGCAAACGCTATTTCCTAGCATGGAAGTGTCATATTTACATTCTTTTGGAGTGAATACGAGGTATACATGACACTTCGCAATGAATATTATATCTTATCGTGAAACATAGAAGTGAGATGCGATATCGCGTTCTAAGAAGCATTAGAACTCTATTGCTACGATACGTAGACATCTGCAAACGCTATTTCCTAACATGGAAGTGTCTTATTTACGTTCTTTTGAAGTGAATACGAGGTATACATGACACATCGCAATGAATATTATATCTTCTCATGAAACATAGCAGTGAGTTGCGATATCGCGTTTTAAGAAGCATTAGAACTCTATTGCTACGATACGTAGACATTTGCAATGGCTATTCACTAGCATGGAAGGGTCGCATTTCCATTCTTTTGAAGTGAGTACAAGGTATACATATCACTCCATAATGAAAATTATATCTTATCATGAAACATAGCAGTGAGATCCGATATCGCCTTTTAAGAAGCATTAGAACTCTATTGCTGCGATACGTAGACATCTGCAAACGCTATTTCCTAGCATGGAGTGTCGCATTTACATTCTTTTGATGTGAATACGAGATATACATGACACTTCGCAATGAATATTATATCTTATCATGAAACATAGGAATGTGGTGCTATATCGCGTTTTGAGAAGCATTAGAACTCTATTGTTTCGACACGTAGTCATCTGGTAATGCTATTTCCTAGCAAGGAAGTGTCGCATTAACATCCTTTTGAGGGGAATACGAGGTATACATTACACTTCGCAATGAATATTATATCTGAACATGAAACATAGAAATGAGGTGCGACATCTCGTTTTAAGAAACATTAGAACTCTATTGCTACGATACGTAGACATCTGCAAAGGCTATTTCCTAGCATGGAAGGGTCGCATTTACATTCTTTTGAAGTGAGTACGAGGTATACATAACAATCCATAATGAATATTATATCTTATCATGAAATATAGCAGTGAGATGCGATATCGCGTTATAAGAAGTATTAGAACTCTATTGCTACGATACGTAGACATCTGCAAACGCTATTTCCTAGCATGGAAGTGTCGCATCTACATTCTTTTGAAGTGAATACGAAGTATACATGACAATTCGCAATGAATATTATACCTTATCATGAAACATAGAAGAGAGATGCGATATCGCGTCTTAGGAAGCATTAGAACTCTATTGCTACGATACGTAGACATCTGCAAACGCTACTTCCTAGCATGGAGGTGTCGCATTTACATTCTTTTGAAGTGAATACGAGGTATACATGACAATTCGCAATGAATATTATACCTTATCATGAAACATGGAAGTGAGATGCGATATCGCGTTCTAAGAAGCATTAGAACTCTATTGCTAGGATACGTAGACATCTGCAAACGCTATTTCCTAGCATGTAAGTGTCGCATTTACATCCTTTTGAAGTGAATACGAGGTATACATGACACTTCGCAATGAATATTATATCTTATCATGAAACATAGGTGTGAGAAGCGATATCGCGTTTTAAGAAGCATTAGAACTCTATTGCTACGATACCTAGACATCTGCAAACGCTATTTCCTAGCATGGATGTGTCGCATTTACATTCTTTTGAAGTGAATACGATGTGTACATAACACTTCGCAATGAATATTTTATCTTATCATGAAACATAGAAGTGAGATGCGATATCGCGTTTTAAGAAGCATTTGAAATCTATTGCTACGATACGTAGACATCTGCAAACGCTATTTCCTAGCATGGAAGTGCCGCATTTACATTCTTTTGAAGATAATACGAGGTATACATAACATTCCGCAATGAATATTATATCTTATTACGAAGCATAGAAATGAAATACGACTTCTCGTTTTAAGAAGCATTAGAACTCTATTGCTACGATACGTAGACATCTGCAAACAATATTTCCTAGCAAGGAAGTGTCGCATTTACATTCTTTTGAAGTGAATACGAGGTATACATAACATTGCGCAATGAATATTATATCTTATCACGAAACATAGAAATGAGATGCGACATCTCGTATTAAGAAGCTTTAGAACTCTATTGCTACGATACGTAGACATCTGCAAACGCTATTTCCTAGCATGGAAGTGTCGCATTTTCATTCATTTGAAGTATATGCGTGGTATACATGACACTTCGGATTGAATATTATGTCTTATTAGGAAACATAGGAATGAGATGCGATATCGTGTTTTAGGAAGCGTTAGGACTCTATTGCTACGATACGTAGACACCTGCAAACGCTATTTCCTAGCAAGGAAGTGTCGCATTTACATTCTTTTGAAGTGAATACGAGGTATACATGACACTTCGCAATGAATATTATATCTTATCATGAAACGTAGGAGTGAGATGCGATATGGCATTTTAAGAATCATTAGAACTCTATTGTTTCGACACGTAGTCATCTGAAAACGCTATTTCCTAGCAAGGAAGTGTCGCATTTACATTCTTTTGAAGTGACTACAAGGTATACATAACACTCCATAATGAATATTATATCTTAACATGAAACATAGCAGTGAGATGCGATATCGCGTTTTAAGAAGTATTAGAACTCTATTGCTACGATACGTAGACATCTGCAAACGCTATTTCCTAGCATGGAAGTGTCGCATCTACATTCTTTTGAAGTGAATACGAGGTATACATAACATTCCGCAATGAATATTATATCTTATCATGAAACGTAGGAGTGAGATGCGATATGGCATTTTAAGAATCATTAGAACTCTATTGTTTCGACACGTAGTCATCTGAAAACGCTATTTCCTAGCAAGGAAGTGTCGCATTTACATTCTTTTGAAGTGACTACAAGGTATACATAACACTCCATAATGAATATTATATCTTAACATGAAACATAGCAGTGAGATGCGATATCGCGTTTTAAGAAGCATTAGAATTCTATTGCTACGATACGTAGACATCTGCAAACGCTATTTCCTAGCATGGAAGGGTCGCATTTACATTCTTTTGAAGTGAGTACGAGGTATACATGACACTTCGCAATGAATATTATATCTGAACATGAAACATAGAAGTGAGATGCAACATCTCGTTTTAAGAAGCATTAGAACTCTATTGCTACGATACGTAGACACCTGCAAACGCTATTTCCTAGCATGGAAGGGTCGCATTTACATTCTTTTGAAGTGAGTACGAGGTATACATGACACTTCGCAATGAATATTATATCTTATCATGAAACGTAGGTGTGAGATGCGATATGGCATTCTAAGAATCATTAGAACTCTATTGTTTCGACACGTAATCATCTGAAAACGCTATTTCCTAGCAAGGAAGTGTCGCATTTACATTCTTTTGAAGTGACTACAAGGTATACATAACACTCCATAATGAATATTATATCTTAACATGAAACATAGCAGTGAGATGCGATATCGCGTTTTAGGAAGTATTAGAACTCTATTGCTACGATACGTAGACATCTGCAAACGCTATTTCCTAGCATGGAAGTGTCGCATCTACATTCTTTTGAAGTGAATACGAGGTGTACATAACATTCCGCAATGAATATTATACCTTATCATGAAACATATAAGAGAGATGCGATATCGCGTTTTAGGAAGCATTAGAACTCTACTGCTACGATACGTAGACATCTGCAAAGGCTATTTCCTAGCATGGAAGGGTCGCATTTACATTCTTTTGAAGTGAGTACGAGTTATACATGACACTTCGCAATGAATATTATATCTGAACATGAAACATAGAAGTGAGATGCAACATCTCGTTTTAAGAAGCATTAGAACTCTATTGCTACGATACGTAGGCATCTGCAAACGCTATTCCCTAGCATGGAAGTGTCGCATTTACATTCTTTTGAAGTGAATACGAGATATACATGACACTTCGCAATGGATACTATATCTTATCATGAAATATAGAAGTGAGATGCGATATCGCGTTTTAGGAAGCATTAGAACTCTGTTGCTACGATACGTAGACATCTGCAAACGCTATTTCCTAGCAAGGAAGTGTCGCATTTACATTCTTTTGAAGTGAATACGAGGTATACATAACATTCCGCAATGAATATTATATCTCATAACGAAACATAGAAATGAGATGCGACATCTCGTTTTAAGAAGCATTAGAACTCTATTGCTGCGATACGTAGACATCTGCAAATGCTATTTCCTAGCATGTAAGTGTCGCATTTACATTCTTTTGAAGTGAATACGAGGTATACATGACACTTCGCAATGAATATTATATCTTACCATGAAACATAGAAGTGAGATGCGATATCGCGTTCTAAGAAGCATTAGAACTCTATTGCTACGATACGTAGACATCTGCAAACGCTATTTCCTAGCATGGAAGTGCCGCATTTACATTCTTTTGAAGATAATACGAGGTATACATAACATTCCGCAATGAATATTATATCTTATTACGAAGCATAGAAATGAAATACGACTTCTCGTTTTAAGAAGCATTAGAACTCTATTGCTACGATACGTAGACATCTGCAAACAATATTTCCTAGCAAGGAAGTGTCGCATTTACATTCTTTTGAAGTGAATACGAGGTATACATAACATTGCGCAATGAATATTATATCTTATCACGAAACATAGAAATGAGATGCGACATCTCGTATTAAGAAGCTTTAGAACTCTATTGCTACGATACGTAGACATCTGCAAACGCTATTTCCTAGCATGGAAGTGTCGCATTTTCATTCATTTGAAGTATATGCGTGGTATACATGACACTTCGCATTGAATATTATGTCTTATTAGGAAACATAGGAATGAGATGCGATATCGTGTTTTAGGAAGCGTTAGGACTCTATTGCTACGATACGTAGACACCTGCAAACGCTATTTCCTAGCAAGGAAGTGTCGCATTTACATTCTTTTGAAGTGAATACGAGGTATACATGACACTTCGCAATGAATATTATATCTTATCATGAAACGTAGGAGTGAGATGCGATATGGCATTTTAAGAATCATTAGAACTCTATTGTTTCGACACGTAGTCATCTGAAAACGCTATTTCCTAGCAAGGAAGTGTCGCATTTACATTCTTTTGAAGTGACTACAAGGTATACATAACACTCCATAATGAATATTATATCTTAACATGAAACATAGCAGTGAGATGCGATATCGCGTTTTAAGAAGTATTAGAACTCTATTGCTACGATACGTAGACATCTGCAAACGCTATTTCCTAGCATGGAAGTGTCGCATCTACATTCTTTTGAAGTGAATACGAGGTATACATAACATTCCGCAATGAATATTATATCTTATCATGAAACGTAGGAGTGAGATGCGATATGGCATTTTAAGAATCATTAGAACTCTATTGTTTCGACACGTAGTCATCTGAAAACGCTATTTCCTAGCAAGGAAGTGTCGCATTTACATTCTTTTGAAGTGACTACAAGGTATACATAACACTCCATAATGAATATTATATCTTAACATGAAACATAGAAATGAAATGCGACATCTAGTTTTAAGTAGCATTAAAACTCTACTGCTACGATACGTAGACATCTGCAAAGGCTATTTCCTAGCATGGAAGGGTCGCATTTACATTCTTTTGAAGTGAGTACGAGTTATACATGACACTTCGCAATGAATATTATATCTGAACATGAAACATAGAAGTGAGATGCAACATCTCGTTTTAAGAAGCATTAGAACTCTATTGCTACGATACGTAGGCATCTGCAAACGCTATTCCCTAGCATGGAAGTGTCGCATTTACATTCTTTTGAAGTGAATACGAGATATACATGACACTTCGCAATGGATACTATATCTTATCATGAAATATAGAAGTGAGATGCGATATCGCGTTTTAGGAAGCATTAGAACTCTGTTGCTACGATACGTAGACATCTGCAAACGCTATTTCCTAGCAAGGAAGTGTCGCATTTACATTCTTTTGAAGTGAATACGA
The DNA here is from genome assembly GCF_050948175.1 of Xylocopa sonorina. NCBI lineage: Eukaryota > Metazoa > Arthropoda > Insecta > Hymenoptera > Apidae > Xylocopa > Xylocopa sonorina. Next base: position 614,467 of record NW_027490146.1, read on the forward strand.
GGTATACATAACATTCCGCAATGAATATTATATCTCATAACGAAACATAGAAATGAGATGCGACATCTCGTATTAAGAAGCATTAGAACTCTATTGCTACGATACGTAGACATCTGCAAACGCAATTTCCTAGCATGGAAGTGTCGCATTTACATTCTTCTGATGTGAATACGAGATATACATGACACTTCGCAATGCATATTATATCTTATCATGAAACATAGAAATGGGATGCGATATCGCTATTTAAGAAACATTAGAACTCTATTGGTTCGATACGTAGGCATCTGGGAACGCTATTTCCTTGAAAGGAAGTGGCGCATTTACATTCATTTGAAGTGAATACGCGGTATACATAACACTCTACAATGAACATTATATCTTACCACGAAATATAGATATGAAATGCGACATCTCGTTTTAAGAAGCATTAGAACTCTATTGCTGCGATACGAATACATCTGCAAACGGTATTTCCTAGCATGTAAGTGTCGCATTAACATTCCTTTGAAGTTTATACGAGGTATACATGACTCTTCGCAATGAATATTATATCTTATCTCGAAACATAGATGTGAGATGCGATATCGCGATTTAAGAAGCACTAGATCTCTATTGCTACGATGCGTAGACATCTGCAAATGTTATTTCCTAGCAAGGAAGTGTCGCATTTACATTCTTTTGACGTGAATACGAGGTAAACATAACATTCCACAATGAAAATTACACCATATTACGAAATATAGAAATGAAATGCGACTTCTCATTTTAAGAAGCATTAGAACTCTATTGCTACGATACGTAGACATCTGCAAACCCTATTTCCTAGCATGGAAGTGTCGCATTTTCATTCATTTGAAGTATATGCGTGGTATACATGACACTTCGCATTGAATATTATGTCTTATTAGGAAACATAGGAATGAGATGCGATATGGCGTTTTAGGAAGCGTTAGGACTCTATTGCTACGATACGTAGACACCTGCAAACGCTATTTCCTAGCAAGGAAGTGTCGCATTTTCATTCTTTTGAAGTGAATACGAGGTATACATGACACTTCGCAATGAATATTATATCTTATCATGAAACGTAGGAGTGAGATGCGATATGGCATTTTAAGAATCATTAGAACTCTATTGTTTCGACACGTAGTCATCTGAAAACGCTATTTCCTAGCACGGAAGTGTCGCATTTACATTCTTTTGAAGTGAATACGAGGTATACATGACACTTCGCAATGAATATATTATATCTTATCATGAAACTTAGAAGTGAGATGCGATATCGCGTTTTAAGAAGCATTAGAACTCTATTGCTGCGATACGTAGACATATGGAAACGCTATTCCCTAGCATGGAAGTGTCGCATTTACATTCTTTTGAAGTGCATACGAGATATACATGACACTTCGCAATGGATACTATATCTTATCATGAAATATAGAAGTGAGATGCGATATCGCGTTTTAGGAAGCATTAGAAATCTATTGCTACGATGCTTAGACATCTATAAATGTTATTTCCTAGCAAGGAAGTGTCGCATTTACATTCTTTTGAAGTGAATACGAGGTGTACATAACACTTCGCAATGAATATTATATCTTATCATGAAACATAGAAGTGAGAAGCGATATCGCGTTCTAAGAAGCATTAGAACTCTATTGCTACGATACGTAGACATCTGCAAACGCTATTTCCTAGCATGGAAGTGTCGCATTTACATTCTTTTGTAGTGAATACGAAGTACACATGACACTTCGCAATGAATATTATATCTTATCATGAAACATAGAAGTGAGATGCGATATCGCGTTTTAGGAAGCATTAGAACTCTGTTGTTACGATGCGTAGACATCTGCAATCGTTAATTCCTAGCAAGAAAGTGTCGCATTTACATTCTTTTGAAGTGAATACGAGGTATACATAACATTCCACAATGAATATTATATCTTATTACGAAACATAGAAATGAAATACGACTTCTCATTTTATGAAGCATTGGAATTCTATTGCTCCGATACGTAGACATCTGCAAACGCTATTTCCTAGCATGGAAGTGCCGCATTTACATTCTTTTGAAGATAATACGAGGTTTACATAACCCTACGCAATGAATATTATATCTTATCTCGAAACATAGAAGTGAGATGCGATATCGCGATTTATGGAGCACTAGAACTCTATTGCTGCGATGCGTAGACATCTGCAAATGTTATTTCCTAGCAAGGAAGTGTCGCATTTACATTCTTTTGAAGTGAATACGAGGTATACATAACAATCCACAATGAATATTATATCTTATCACGAAACATAGAAATGAAATGCGACATCTCGTTTTAAGTAGCATTAGAACTCTATTGCTACGATACGTAGGCATCTGCAAACGCTATATCCTAGCATGGAAGTGTCGCATGTACATTCTTTGAAGTGAATACGAGGTATACATAACACTCCACAATGAATATTATACCTTATCACGAAACATAGAAATGAAATGCGACATCTCATTTTAAGAAGCATTAGAACTCTATTGCTTTGATACGTAGACATCTGCAAACGCTATTTCCTAGCATGGAAGGGTCGCAGTTACATTCTTATGAAGCGAATACGAGGTATACATAACACTCCATAATGAATATTATATCTTGTAATGAAACATAGCAGTGAGATGCGACATCTCCTTTAAGAAGCATTAGAACTCTATTGCTACGATACGTAGACATCTGCAAACGCTATTTCCTAGCATGGAAGTGTCGCATTTACATTCTTGTGATGTGAGTACGAGGTATGCATGACACTTCGCAATGAATATTATACCTTATCACGAAACATAGAAGCGAGATGCGATATCGCATTTAAAGAAGCATTAGAACTCTATAGCTACGATGCGTTGACATCTGCAAATGCTATTTCCTAGCATGGAAGTGTCGCATCTACATTCCTGTGATGTGAGTACGAGGTATACATGACACTTCGCAATGAATATTATATCTTATCATGAAACATAGAAGTGAGATGCGATATGGCCTTTTAAAAAGCATTAGAACTCTATTGCTACGATACGTAGACATCTGCAAACGCTATTTTCTAGCGTGGAAGTTTCGCATTTACATTCTTTTGAAGTGAATTCGAGGTATACATAACACTCCACAATGAATATTAAATCTTATCATGAAACATAGATGTGTGTTGCGATATCGCGTTTTAAGAAGTATTAGAAATCTATTGCTACGATGCTTAGACATCTATAAATGTTATTTCCTAGCAAGGAAGTGTCGCATTTACATTCTTTTGAAGTGAATACGAGGTGTACATAACACTTCGCAATGAATATTATATCTTATCATGAAACATAGAAGTGAGAAGCGATATCGCGTTCTAAGAAGCATTAGAACTCTATTGCTACGATACGTAGACATCTGCAAACGCTATTTCCTAGCATGGAAGTGTCGCATTTACATTCTTTTGTAGTGAATACGAAGTATACATGACACTTCGCAATGAATATTATATCTTATCATGAAACATAGAAGTGAGATGCGATATCGCGTTTTAGGAAGCATTAGAACTCTGTTGTTACGATGCGTAGACATCTGCAATCGTTAATTCCTAGCAAGAAAGTGTCGCATTTACATTCTTTTGAAGTGAATACGAGGTATACATAACATTCCACAATGAATATTATATCTTATTACGAAACATAGAAATGAAATACGACTTCTCATTTTATGAAGCATTGGAATTCTATTGCTCCGATACGTAGACATCTGCAAACGCTATTTCCTAGCATGGAAGTGCCGCATTTACATTCTTTTGAAGATAATACGAGGTTTACATAACCCTACGCAATGAATATTATATCTTATCTCGAAACATACAAATGAGATGCGAAATCGCGATTTAAGTAGCATTAGAACTGTATTGCTACGATACGTAGACATCTGCGAACGCTATTTCCTAGGGTGGAAACGTCGCATTTACATTGTTTTGAAGTAAATACGAGGTATACATGACACTTCGCAATGAACATTATATCTTATCATGAAACATAGAAGCGAGATGCGGTATCGCGTTTTAAGAAGCATTAGAACCCTATTGCCTCGATGCGGAGATATCTGCAAAGGCTATTTCCTAGCATGGAAATGTCACATTTACATTCTTTTGAACTGAATACCAGGTGTACATGACACATCCCAATGAATATTATATCATATCACGAAACATGGAAATGAGATGTGATATCGCGTTTTAAGAAGCATTAGAACTCTATGGCTTCGATGCGGAGACATCTGCAAACGCTATTTCCAAGCAGGGAAGTGTCGCATGTACATTCTTTGAAGTGAATACGAGGTATACATAACACTCCACAATGAATATTATACCTTATCACGAAACATAGAAATGAAATGCGACATCTCATTTTAAGAAGCATTAGAACTCTATTGCTTTGATACGTAGACATCTGCAAACGCTATTTCCTAGCATGGAAGGGTCGCAGTTACATTCTTATGAAGCGAATACGAGGTATACATAACACTCCATAATGAATATTATATCTTGTAATGAAACATAGCAGTGAGATGCGACATCTCCTTTAAGAAGCATTAGAACTCTATTGCTACGATACGTAGACATCTGCAAACGCTATTTCCTAGCATGGAAGTGTCGCATTTACATTCTTGTGATGTGAGTACGAGGTATGCATGACACTTCGCAATGAATATTATACCTTATCACGAAACATAGAAGCGAGATGCGATATCGCATTTAAAGAAGCATTAGAACTCTATAGCTACGATGCGTTGACATCTGCAAATGCTATTTCCTAGCATGGAAGTGTCGCATCTACATTCCTGTGATGTGAGTACGAGGTATACATGACACTTCGCAATGAATATTATATCTTATCATGAAACATAGAAGTGAGATGCGATATGGCCTTTTAAAAAGCATTAGAACTCTATTGCTACGATACGTAGACATCTGCAAACGCTATTTTCTAGCGTGGAAGTTTCGCATTTACATTCTTTTGAAGTGAATTCGAGGTATACATAACACTCCACAATGAATATTAAATCTTATCATGAAACATAGATGTGTGTTGCGATATCGCGTTTTAAGAAGTATTAGAACTCTATTGCTACGATATGTAGACATCTGCAAACGCTATTTCCTAGCAAGCAAGTGTCGCATTTACATTCCTTTGCAGTGAATGCGAAGTATACATAACACTCCACAATGAATATTAAATCTTATCATGAAACATAGAAATGAGATGCGATATCGCTTTAAGAAGCATTAGTACCCTATTGCTTCGATACGTAGACATCTGCAAACGCTATTTCCTAGGAAGGAAGTATCGCATTTACATTCATTTGAAGTGTAGGCGAGATATACATAACACTGCACAATGAATATTATATCTTATCATGAAACATAGAAATGTGATGCGATATCGCGTTTTAAGAAACATTAGAACTCTGTTGCTTCGATACAGAGATATCTGGGAACGTAATTTCCTAGAAAGGAAGTGTCGCATTTACATTCTCTTGAGAGGAATACGATGTATACATGACACTTCGCAATGAATATTATATCTTATGATGAAACATAGAAATGAGATGCGATATGGCGATTCAAGAAGCATTAGAACTCTGTTTCGTCGATTCGTAGATATCTGCAAACCTTATTTCCTAGCAAGGAAGTGTCGCATTTACATTCTTTTGAAGTGAATTCGAGGTGTCACGTCCGGCGAAACTATTTTCCGTTGCTCCGGAGGCTTTACGACACGATCCTATTTTTCGGTAATTCGGTCCGCGGGAACGCGTTAAGACCGGGTCCGACAATTTCGGCTGACGCGACACTAGCGAAAACACTCGCGATAATAAGGGAATGACCCTACCTTTCGATGACTTCTCTCTCGATTTGTACGTAGAAACGGCGTGGAGGATCGTTCGCTGGGATCGTAGCGGATTTCGTTCTGTTGGCTGCTACAGAAATCTCGATCAGTCGCCAGCGAAGACGAGGACGGCGGTCGGAATTCAGCGATGATGCTGAATGTGGCAGAATCGGCGTGATGCGTCGTGGTGTCTGGATTGGAGGCGTCGACGGTCGCTTCGAAAAGCGGCGTCTGGACTGGTGCGAAGGCAGGTCGCTGGTATACGACGACTCTCGGAACACCCTCCAAATATTCACGCACAGGTGATCGTATAAAATTCTTCCTACTCGCACGTCGCGTTCTTCGCAAACCGGAAGCACGATTCATTCACCAGGTTTTTCTGTACTTTCGACTAAGATCTGAAGGATAAGCGGCGGTCTCAACGTCACAAAGCCGATTTCTATACACCTTCAATTTGATGAAGAGCAACCCCAGTTGTATGGAAGAACCCGTGGAAGAATTCGTAGTTAAATGTAATGTTAAAAGTAGAACTAGTATTGTTAACACTTGATAAAATTAATGGATGTGGAAATAGTAGACTTGGTAAAAGAACTTGTACTTGGATATAGTAAAAGTAAAAATAAAATATATTCTAGGTTTAAAGTATACATGAACTGGACCTCCTCGGTTCGCGGGGCGCTACGGTCGCGGAGGCTCGCGGTAGGCAGATCGCGGTCCCGCGAGTGGGGGACTCGCGTCTCGAGGCGGAGAGCGCGCGGTCCAGCGAGTGGGGACTCGCGGCTCGTGGTGGGGCTAGCGGCGCATGCCGCTGGCAGGACGCATCTTCCTTAGTGTAACTTAGATCTAGGAATTCTTATATATGCGTCATGATATGGTATGTATGTCCTAGCTTAGAAGTAATATATAGGTTCTAGCAGATCCTGTTCCCGGAATTGGAAAAGACCCCATTCAGGTGATGGGCTGCGGCTATGTCTTCCTGCAGGACGGAATCCTCGGTGCGAGGGAGATAGGGCTGCCCGGTGCGAGCGAAACAGGTATACTCGGCGGTGCGAGCGAGGCAGCGGAACTCGGTGTGAGTGAGCGCGTGCAGGTATGCGCGCGCGAACTCTTCCAGTTGCTGGTTCTGCAGGCGAGTTTGGATGGTTGCATGCGTCCAGGGGTTGATGCTGGGGGGTGCGAGGTGGTTCCTTTCTAGGAAATTACGTTCCCAGATATCTCTGTATCGAAGCTATAGAGTACTAATGCCCCTTAAAACGCCATATCGCATCTCATTTCTATGTTTCGTGATAAGATATAATATTCATTGTTGAGTGTTATCTATACCTCGCATTCACTTCAAATGAATGTAAATGCGACACTTCCTTGCTAGGAAATAGCGTCTGTAGATGTATCGTCTATGTATCGTAGAAATAGAGTTCTAAAGCTTCTTAAAACGCGATATCGCATCTCATTTCTATGATTCATGATAAGATATAATATTCAAAGCGAAGTGTCATGTATACCTCGTATTCACTTGAAAGAATGTAAATGCGACTCTCCCTTGCTAGGAAGTAGCATTTGCAGATGTCTACGTATCGAAGCTATAGAGCTCTAATGCTTCTTAAAACGCGATATCGCATCTTATTTCTATGCCTCATGATAAGATATAATATTCAATGGGAAGTATCATCTATACATCGCGTACACTTCAAATGAATGTAAATGCGACACTTCCTTGCTAGGAAATAGCGTTTACAGATGTCTACGTATCGAAGCAATAGATTTCTCATGCTTCTTAATACGGGATATCGCATCTCATTTCTATGTTTCATGATAAGATATAATATTCATTGTGGAGTGTTATGAATACCTCATATTCGCCACAAAGGAATGTAAATGCGACACTTCCTTGCTAGGAAATACGGTTTGCAGATGTCTACGTACCGTAGCGATAGTGTTCTAATGCTTCTCAAAGCGCGATATCGCAACTCATTTCCATGTTTCATGATAGGATATAATTTTCATTGTGCAGTGTTATGTAAACCTCGTATTCACTTAAAAAGAGTGTAAATGCGACACTTCCTTGTCAGGTAGTTGTGTATGAAGTAGTCTACGTATCGTAGAAATAGAGTTCTAATGCTTCTCAAAATGCGATATCGCATCTCATTTCTATGTCTCATGATGAGATATAATATTCATTGCGGAGTGGCATGTATACCTCGCATACACTTCAAATGAATGTAAATGCGACACATTCTTGCTAGGAAATGGCGTTTGCAGATGTCTACGTATCGAAGCAATGAATTTCTAATGCTTCTTAAAACGCGATATCGCTCCTCATTTCAATGTTTCATGATAAGATGTAATATTCATGGTGGAGTGTTATATATACCTCGTATTCAGTTCAAAAGAATGTACATGCGCCACTTCCTTGCTGGGAAATAGCGTTTGCAGATGTCTACGTATCGAAGCAATAGGGTTCTAGTGCTTCTTAAAGAAAGGTATCGCATCTCATTTCTATGTTTCATGATAAGATATAATATTCATTGCGAAGTGCCATGTATACCTCGCATACACTTCTATTGAATGTACATGCGACACTTCCTTGCTAGGAAATAGCGTTTGCAGATGTCTACGTATCGAAGCAATAGAATTCTAATGCTTCCTAAATCGCCATATCACATCTCATTTCTTTGTTTCATGATAAGATATAATATTCATTGTGGAGTGTTATGTATACCTCGTATTCACTTCAAAAGAATGTAAACGCGACACTTCCTTGCCAAGAAATAGTGTTTGCAGATGTCTACGTATCGCAGCATCAGAGTCCTAATGCTTCTCAAAACGCGATATCGCTACTCATTACCATGTTTCATGATAATATATAGTATTCATTGTGGAGTGTTATGTATACATCGTATTCACTTCAAAAGAATGTAAATGCGACACTTCCCTGCTAGGAAATAGCGTTTGCAGATGTCTACGTATCGAAGCAATAGGTTTCTAAAGCTTGCTAATTCGCGATATTGCATCTCATATCTATGTTTCATCATAATATATAATATTCATTGCGAAGTGTCATGAATACCACGCATACACTTGAACTGAATGTGAATGCAACAGTTCCTTGACAGGGAATAGCGTTTGCAGATGTCTACGTATCGAAGCAATAGAATTCTAATGCTTCTTAATACGTCATATCGCATTTCATTTCTATGTTACATGATAAGACATAATATTCATTGCGAAGTGTCATATATGCCTCGTATTCCTTTCAAAGGAATGTAAATGCGACACGTCCTTGTTAGGGATAGCGTTTGCAGATGTCTACGCATCGAAGCAATAGAATTCTAATGCTTCTTAAATCGCCATGTTACAACTCATTTCTATGTTTCATGATAAGATATAATTTTCATTGTGGAGTGTTATGTATACCTCGCATACACTTCAAAAGAATGTAGATGCGACACTTCCATGCTAGGAAATAGCGTTTGCAGATGTCTACGTATCGTAGCAATAGAATTCTAATGCTTCTTAAAACGCGATATCGCATCTCACTGCTATGTTTCATGTTAAGATATAATATTCATTATGGAGTGTTATGTATACCTTGTAGTCACTTCAAAAGAATGTAAATGCGACACTTCCTTGCTAGGAAATAGCGTTTCCAGATGACTACGTTTCGAAACAATAGAGTTCTAATGATTCGTAGAACGCGATATCGCATCTCACATCTATGTTTCGTGATAAGATATAATATTCATTGTGGAGTGTTATGTATACCTGGTATTCACTTCAAGAGAATGTAAATGCGACACTTCCTTGCTAGGAAATATTGTTTGCAGATGTCTACGTATCGTAGCAATAGAGTTCTAATGCTTCTTAAAACGCGATATCGCATCTCATATCTGTTTCATGATAAGAAGGAATTATCACTGCGAAGTGTTATGTATACCTCGTCTACACTTCAAAAGAATGTAAATGTCACACGTCCTTGCTAGGAAATAGCGTTTCCAGATATCTAGGTATCGAAGCAATAGAGTTGTTATGCTTCTTAAAACGCGATATCGCATCTCATTTCTATGTTTCATGATGTTATATAATATTCACAACGAGGTGTTATGTATACCTCGTCTACACTTCAGAAGAATGTAAATGTCACACGTCCTTGCTAGGAAATAGTGTTTCCAGATGTCTACATATCGAAGTCATAAGGTTCCAATCCTTCTTAAAACGAGATGTCGCATTTCATTCCTATGTTTCATGATAAGACATAATATTCATTGCCAAGTGTTGAGTATACCTTGTCTTCACTTCAAAACAATGTAAATGCCACACTTCCTTGCTTGGAAATAGCGTCTCCAGATGTCTACGTATCGACGCAATAGGGTTCTAATGCTTCTTAAGACGCGATATTGCATCTCATTTCTATGTTTCATGATAAGATGTAGTAGTCATTGCGGAGTGTTATGTTTAACTCGTCTACACATTAAAAGCATGTAAATGCCACACTTCCTTGCTAGGAAATAGCGTTTCCAGATGCCTCCGTAACGAAGCACTGGAATTGTAATGCTTCTTAAAACACGATATAGCACCTCAGTTATATGTTTCACCATAAGATATAATATTCTTTGCGATATGTTACGTATAACTCGTCTACACTTCAAAAGATTGTAAATTCCACACTTCCTTGCTAGGAAATAGCGTTTCCACATGTCCACGTATCGAAGCAATAGAGTTGTAATGCTTCTTTAAACTCGATATCGCATCTCAATTCTATGTTTCATGATAGGAAATAATATTCATTGCGAAGTGTAATGTACACCTCCTCTACACATCAAAGGAATGTAAATGACACACTTCCTTGCTAGGAAATAGCGTTTCCACATGTCTACGTATCGAAGCATTAGTGTTGTAATGGTCCTTAAAACGCGATATCGCATCGCAGTTCTATGTTTCATAATAAGACATAATATTAATTGCGAAGTGCTATCTGTACCTCGTTGCACTTCAAAAGAATGTAAATGCCACACTTCCTTGCTAGGAAATAGCGTTTCCAGATGTCTACGTACCGAAGCAATAGTGTTGTAACGCTTCTTAAAACGCGATATCGCATCTCAATTCTGTGTTTCATGATAAGATATAATGTTCATTGCGAAGTGTTATGCATACGTCGTGTACACTTCAGAAGAATGTAAATGCCACACTTCCTTGCTAGGAAATGCGTTTCCAGATATCTACGTAACGAAGCTAAGGGTACTAATGCTTCTTAGAATGCGATATCGCATCTCATTTCTATGTTTCATGCTATGATAGAATATTCGGTGATAAGTGATGTGTATACCTCGTCTACACAACAAAAGAATGAAAACGCCACAATTCCTTGCTAGGAAAATGCGTTTCCAGATATCTACGTATCGAAGCATTAGAGTTCTAGTGCTTCTAAAACGCAATATCGCATCTCATTTCTGGGTTTCAAGATAGGTTATAATATTCATTGCGAAGTATTATGTATATCTCGACTACACCTCCAAAGATACTACCCGGTAATTTGCGGTGTGTTGCGTAGTTTCCCGTAGCCCTTGTTAGTTAAACCCACGTCGAGACCATAAATAAACATGCCGTGACTTCAGTATCTCGCGACCTGAGTGTGCGTACTTGGCTAGGCGTAGTCGAGAGGAGAAGCATTTCGATGTTTCAAGGGTTGACCGCCCCAGGGTTCCCGGGGTCGTGTAGCCTATCGCTTTGCTACTTTCTGAGCAGCTGGCGCCCAAGAAAAGTTGTACGTGAGAGGATACCTTGGAACGATAGATCGCTTTAGATTTAAATACGTTTTACACTTAAAGCATTTAGATAATTAACCCCTTCGAGCTTCCCTAGGAAGGAAGTGTCGCATTTACATTCTTTTGGAGTGTATACGAGGTATTCATGGCACTTTGTAATGAATATTATACCTTATCATGAAACATAGATATGAGATGCGATATCCCGTTTTAAGAAGCATGAGAACTCTATTGCTTCGATACGTAGCCATCTGCAAACGCTATTTCCTAGCGAGGTTGTGTTGCATTTACATTCTTTTGATGTGTAGACGAGAATACATGACACTTCGCAATGAATATTATATCTTATCGTGAAACACAGAAGTGAGATGCGATATCGGGTTTTAACAAGCATTAGAACTCTATTGCTACGATACGTAGACATCTGGAAGCGCTACTTCCTAGGAAGGAAGTGTCGCATTTACATTCTCTTGAAGTGAATACGAGGTATACATGACAGTTCGCAATGAGTATATTATCTTATCATGAAGCGTAGAAATGAGATGCGATATCGCGTTTTGAGAAGCATTAGAACTCTATTGCTACGATACGTAGACATCTGCAAATGCTATTTCCTAGCAAGGAATAGTCGCATTTACATTCTTTTGATGTGAATACGAGGTATACATGACACTTCGCAATGAATAATATATCTTATAATGAAACATAGAACTGAGATTCGATATCGCGTTTTAAGAAGCATTAGAACTCTATTGCCTCGACGCGCAGACATCTGCAGACGCTATTTCCTAGCATGGAAGTGTCGCATTTACATTCTTTTGAAGTGAATACGAGGTATACCTGACACTTCGCGATGTATATTATATCTTATCACGAAACATATAAAGGAGATGCGATATCGCGATTTAAGTAGCATTAGAACTCTATTGCTACGATACGTAGACATCTGAATACGCCACTTCCTAGCAAGAAAGTGCCGCATTTACATTCGTTTGGAGGGAATACGAGGTATACATGACACTTCGCAATGAATATTATATCTTATCACGAAACATATAATTGAGATGCGATATCTCGTTTTAAGAAGCATTAGGACTCTATTGCTACGATACGTAGACATCTGCGAACGCTATTTCCTAGCATGGGAGTGTGGCATTTACATCCTTTTGAAGTGAATACGAGGTGTACATGACACTTCGCAATGAACATTGTATCTTATCACGAAACGTAGAAATGCGTTGCGATATCGCGATATAAGTAGCATTAGAACTCCATTCCTACGATACGTGGACATCTGAATGCGCTATTTCCTAGCATGGAAGTGTCACACTTACATTCTTTTGATGTGAATACGAGGTATACATGACACTACGCAATGAATATTATATCTTATCATGAAGCATAGAAATGAGATGCGATATCGCGTTTTGAGAAGCATTAGAACTCTATTGCTGTGATACCTAGGCATCTGCAAACGCTATGCCCTAGCAAGGAATAGTCGCATTTACATTCTTTTGATGTGAATACGAGGAATACATGACACTTCGAAATGAATATTATATCTTATAATGAAACATAGAATTGAGATGCGATATCGCGTTTTAAGAAGCATTAGAACTCTATTGCCTCGACGCGTAGACATCTGCAGACGCTATTTCCTAGCATGGAAGTGTCGCACTTACGTTCTTTTGAAGTGAATGCGAGGTATACATGACACTTCGCAATGAATATTATATCTTATAATGAAACATAGAATTGAGATTCGATATCGCGTTTTAAGAAGCATTAGAACTCTATTGCCTCGACGCTTAGACATCTGCAGACGCTATTTCCTAGCATGGAAGTGTCGCATTTACATTCTTTTGAAGTGAATACGAGGTGTACATGACACTCCGCAATGAATATTATGTCTTATCAGGAAACTTAGAAATGAGAGGCGATATCGCGTTTTGAGAAGCATTAGAACTCTATTGCTACGATACTTAGACATCTGCAATCGCTATTTCCTAGCAACCAATAGACGCATTTACATACTTTTGAAGTGAATTCGAGGTTTACATGACACTTCGGAATGAATATTATAACATATCACGAAACATAGAAATGAGATGCGATATCGCGATCTAAGAAGCATTAGAAATCTATTGCTACGACACGTAGGCATCTGCAAACGCTATGACCTAGCAAGGAATAGTCGCATTTACATTCTTTTGATGTGAATACGAGGTATACATGACACTTCGCAATGAATATTATATCTTATAATGAAACATAGAATTGAGATGCGATATCGCGTTTTAAGAAGCATTAGAACTCTATTGCCTCGACGCGTAAACATCTGCAGACGCTATTTCCTAGCATGGAAGTGTCGCATTTACATTCGTTTGGAGGGAATACGAGGTATACATGACACTTCGCGATGAATATTGTATCTTATCACGAAACATATAAATGAGATGCGATATCGCGATTTAAGTAGCATTAGAACTCTATTGCTACGATACGTAGGCATCTGAATACGCCATTTCCTAGCAAGGAAGTGTCGCATTTACATTCGTTTGGAGGGAATACGAGGTATACATGACACTTCGCAATGAATATTATATCTTATCATGAAACATAGAAGTGAGCTGCGATATCGCATTTTAAGAAGCATTCGAACTCTATTGCCTCGACGCGTACACATCTGCAGACGCTATTTCCAAGCATGGGAGTGTGGCATTTACATTCTTTTGAAGTGAATACGAGGTGTACATGACACTTCGCAATGAATATTGTATCTTATCACGAAACGTAGAAATGCGTTGCGATATCGCGATATAAGTAGCATTAGAACTCCATTCCTACGATATGTGGACATCTGAATGCGCTATTCCTAGCATGGAAGTGTCGCACTTACATTCTTTTGATGTGAATACGAGGTATACATGACACTTCGCAATGAATATTATATCTTATCATGAAGCATAGAAATGAGATGCGATATCGCGTTTTGAGAAGCATTAGAACTCTATTGCTACGATACGTAGACATCTTCAAATGCTATTTCCTAGCAAGGAATAGTCGCATTTACATTCTTTTGAAGTGAATACGAGGTATACATGTCACTTCGCAATGAATATTATATCTTATCATGAAACATAGAAGTGAGATGCGATTTCGCGTTTTAAGAAGCATTAGGACTCTATGGCCTCGATGCGGAGACATCTGCAAACGCTATTTCCTAGCATGGAAGTGTCGCACTTACATTCTTTTGAAGTGAATACGAGGTATACATGACACTTCGCAATGAATATTATATCTTATCACGAATCATATAAATGAGATGCGATATCGCGATTTAAGTAGCATTGGAACTCTATTGCTACGATACGTAGACATCTGCGAACGCTATTTCCTAGGATGGAAACGTCGCATTTACATTGTTTTGAAGTAAATACGAGGTATACATGACACTTCGCAATGAACATTATATCTTATCATGTATCATAAAAGTGAGATGCGATATCGCGTTTTAAGAAGCATTAGAACCCTATTGCCTCGATGCGGAGATATCTGCAAAGGCTATTTCCTAGCATGGAAATGTCACATTTACATTCTTTTGAAGTGAATACCAGGTGTACATGACACATCCCAATGAATATTATATCTTATCACGAAACATAGAAATGAGATGCGATATCGAGATATAAGTAGCATTAGAACTCTATTGCTACCATACGTAGACATCTGAATACGCTATTTCCTAGCAGGGAAGTGTCGCATTTACATTCGTTTGGAGTGAATACCAGGTATACATGACACTTCGCAATGAATATTATATCTTATCATGAAGCATAGAAATGAGATGCGATATCTCGTTTTGAGAAGTATTAGAACTCCATTGCTACGATACGTAGTCATCTGCAAACGCTATTTCCTAGCAAGGAAGATTAGCATTTACATTCTTTTGAAGTGAATACGAGGTATATATGACACTTCGCAATGAACATTACATCTTATCATGTAACATAAAAGTGAGATGCGATATCGCGTCTTAAGAAGAATTAGAACCCTATTTCCTCGATGCGGAGATATCTGCAAACGCTATTTCCTAGCATGGAAGTGTCGCATTTACATTCTTTTGAAGTGAATTCGAGGTATACATGACACTTCGGAATGAATATTATATCTTATCACGAAACATACAAATGAGATGCGAAATCGCGATTTAAGTAGCATTAGAACTGTATTGCTGCGATACGTAGACATCTGAATACGCTATTTCCCAGCAAGGAAGTGTCGCATTTACATTCGTTTGGAGTGAATACGAGGTACACCTGACACTTCGCGATGAATATTCTATCTTATCACGAAACATATAAATGAGATGCGATATCGCGATTTAAGTAGCATTAGAACTCTATTGCTACGATACGTAGACATCTGAATACGCCATTTCCTAGCAAGGAAGTGTCGCATTTACATTCGTTTGGAGGGAATACGAGGTATACATGACACTTCGCAATGAATATTATATCATATCACGAAACATGGAAATGAGATGTGATATCGCGTTTTAAGAAGCATTAGAACTCTATGGCTTCGATGCGGAGACATCTGCAAACGCTATTTCCAAGCATGGAAGTGTCGCACTTACATTCTTTTGAAGTGAATACGAGGTATACATGACACTTCGCAATGAATATTATATCTTATCACGACTCATATAAATGAGATGCGATATCGCGATTTAAGTAGCATTGGAACTCTATTGCTACGATACGTAGACATCTGCGAACGCTATTTCCTAGGATGGAAACGTCGCATTTACATTGTTTTGAAGTAAATACGAGGTATACATGACACTTCGCAATGAACATTATATCTTATCATGTATCATAAAAGTGAGATGCGATATCGCGTTTTAAGAAGCATTAGAACCCTATTTCCTCGATGCGGAGATATCTGCAAACGCTATTTCCTAGCATGGAAGTGTCGCATTTACATTCTTTTGAAGTGAATTCGAGGTATACATGACACTTCGGAATGAATATTATATCTTATCACGAAACATACAAATGAGATGCGAAATCGCGATTTAAGTAGCATTAGAACTGTATTGCTACGATACGTAGACATCTGAATACGCTATTTCCCAGCAAGGAAGTGTCGCATTTACATTCGTTTGGAGTGAATACGAGGTACACCTGACACTTCGCGATGAATATTATATCTTATCACGAAACATATAAATGAGATGCGATATCGCGATTTAAGTAGCATTAGAACTCTATTGCTACGATACGTAGACATCTGAATACGCCATTTCCTAGCAAGGAAGTGTCGCATTTACATTCGTTTGGAGGGAATACGAGGTATACATGACACTTCGCAATGAATATTATATCATATCACGAAACATGGAAATGAGATGTGATATCGCGTTTTAAGAAGCATTAGAACTCTATGGCTTCGATGCGGAGACATCTGCAAACGCTATTTCCAAGCATGGAAGTGTCGCACTTACAATCTTTTGAAGTGAATACGAGGTATACATGACACTTCGCAATGAATATTATATCTTATCACGGAACATATAAATGAGATGCGATATCGCGATTTAAGTAGCATTGGAACTCTATTGCTACGATACGTAGACATCTGCGAACGCTATTTCCTAGGATGGAAACGTCGCATTTACATTGTTTTGAAGTAAATACGAGGTATACATGACACTTCGCAATGAACATTATATCTTATCATGTATCATAAAAGTGAGATGCGATATCGCGTTTTGAGAAGCATTAGAACCCTATTGCCTCGATGCGGAGATATCTGCAAAGGCTATTTCCTAGCATGGAAATGTCACATTTACATTCTTTTGAAGTGAATACCAGGTGTACATGACACATCCCAATGAATATTATATCTTATCACGAAACATAGAAATGAGATGCGATATCGAGATATAAGTAGCATTAGAACTCTATTGCTACCATACGTAGACATCTGAATACGCTATTTCCTAGCAGGGAAGTGTCGCATTTACATTCTTTTGAAGTGAATTCGAGGTATACATGACACTTCGGAATGAATATTATATCTTATCATGTAACATAGAAGAGAGATGCGATTTCGCGTTTTAAGAAGCATTAGAACTCTATGGCCTCGATGCGGAGACATCTGCAAACGCTATTTCCTAGCATGGAAGTGTCGCACTTACATTCTTTTTAAGTGAATACGAAGTGTACATGACACTTCGCAATGAATATTATATCTTATCACGAAACATAGAAATGAGATGTGTTATCGCGATTTAAGTAGCATTAGAACCCTTTTGCTACGATAGGTAGACATCTGAATACGCTATTTCCTAGCAAGGAAGTGTCGCATTTACATTCGTTTGGAGAGAAGACGAGGTATACATGACACTTCGGAATGAATATTATATCTTATCATGAAACATAGAAGAGAGATGTGATATCGCGTTTTGAGAAGCATTAGAACTCTACTGCTACGATACATAGATATCTGGAATCGCTATTTCCTAGCAAGGAACTACCGCATTTACATTCTTTTGATGTGAATACGAAGTATACACGACACATCGCAATGAATATTATATATTATCCTGAAACATAGAAATGAGATGCGATATCCCGTTTGAAGGAGCACTAGAACACTATTGCTTCGATACGTAGACGTCTGCAAACGCTATTTCCTAGGAAGGATGTGTCGAATTTACATTCATTTGAAGTATATGCGAGGTATAAGTGACACTTCGCAATGAATATTATATCTTATCATAAAACATCGAAATGTAATGCGATATCGCGTTTTGAGAAGCATTAGAACTCTATTGCTTCGATACGTAGACATCTGAGAACGCTATTTCCTAGAGAGGAAGTGTCGCACTTACATTCATTTGAAGTGTATGCGAGGTATACCATGACACATCGCAATGAATATTATATCTTACCATGAAACATAGCAGTGAGTTGCGATATCGCGTTTTAACAAGCAATAGAACTCTATTGCTACGTTACGTAGACATTTGAAAAGCTATTTCCTAGCATGGAAGTTTCGCTTTTACAATGTTTTGAAGTGAATACGAGGTATACTTCACACTCAAAAATGAATATTATATCTTATCATGAATCATAGAAATGAGATGCGATATCTCGATTTAAGAAGCATTAGAACTCTATTGCTTCAATACGTAGATATCTGAAAACGCTATTTCCTAGCAAGGAATTGTCGCATTTACATTCATTTGAAGTGTATGCGAGGTATACATGACACTTCGCAATGAACATTATATCTAATCATGAAACGTAGAATCGGAATTCGATATCGCGTTTTGAGAAGCACTAGAACTCTATTGCTACGATACGCAGACATCTGCAGACGATATTTCCTAGCAAGGAAGTGTTGCATTTACATTCTTTCGAAGTGAATACGAGGTATACATGACACTTCGCAATGAATATTATATCTTATCATGAAGCATAGAAACGAGATGCGATATCGCGTTTTGAGAAGCATTAGAACTCTATTGCTACGATACGTAGTCATCTGCAAACGCTATTTCCTAGCAAGGAAGATTCGCATTTACATTCTTTTGAAGTGAATACGAGGTACACATGACACTTCGCAATGAACATTGTATCTTATCACGTAACATAGAAGTGAGATGCGATATCGCGATCTAAGAAGCATAAGAACTCTATTACTACGATACGTTGGCATCTGCAAACGCTATTTCCTAGCAAGGAATAGTCGGATTTACATTCTTTTGAAGTGAATACGAGGTATACATAACACTTCGCAATGAATATTATATCTTATCATGTAACATAGAAGTGAGATGCGATATCGCGTTTTAAGAAGCATTAGATCCCTATTGCCTCGATGCGCAGATATCTGCAAACGCTATTTCCTAGCAAGGATGTGTCGCATTTACATTCGTTTGGAGCGAATACGAGGTATACATGACACTTCGCAATGAATATTATATCTTATCATGAAACATAGAAGAGAGATGCGATATCGCGTTTTAAGAAGCATTAGAACTCTATTGCCTCGACGAGTGGAGATTTGCAGACGCTATTTCCTGGCATGGAAGTGTCGCACTTACATTCTTCTGAAGTGAATACGTGGTATACATAACACTTCGCAATGAATACTACATCTTATCACGAAACATATAAATGAGATGTGATATCGCGATCTATGTTGCATTAGAACGCTATTGCTACGATACGTAGACATCTGCAAACGCTATTTCCTAGCAAGCAATAGTCGCATTTACATTCTTTTGAAGTGAATACGAGGTATACATGATACTTCGCAAAGAATATTATATCTTATCATGAAACATAGATATGAGGTGCGAAATCTCGTTCTGAGACGCATTAGAACTGTATTTCTACGATACGTAGACTTCTACAAACGCTATATCCTAGGAAGGAAGTGTCGCATTTACATACTTTGAAGTGAATACGAGGTATACATGACACTTCGCAATGAATATTATATCTTATCGTGAAACATAGAAATAAGATGCGATATCGCGATTTAAGAAGCATTAGAACACTATTGCTTAGATACGTAGAACATAAAAACGAGATGCGATATCGCGATTTAAGAAGCTTTAGAACTTTATTGCTTCGATACGTAGACATCTGCCAACGCTATTTCCTAGCAAAGAAGTGTCTCATTTACAATCTTTTGTAGTGAATAGGAGAAATACATAACGCTCCACAATGACTATTATACCTTATCATGAAACATAGGATGGAGATGCGATATCGCGTTTTGAGAAGCATTAGGTTTCTATTGCTACGATACGCAGACATCTGCAAACGCTATTTCCTAGCATGGAAGTGTCGCATTCACATTCTTTTGAAGTTAATGCGAGGTATACATGACACTTTGCAATGAATATTATATCTTATTTCGAAACATAGAAGTAGGATGCGATATCGCGATTTAAGAAGCATTAGAACATTATTGCTTCGATACGTAGACATCTGCAAACGCTATATCCTAGCATGGAAGTGTCGCATTTACATTCTTTCGAAGTGAATACGAGGTATACATGACACTTCGCAATGAATATTATACCTTATCACGAAACATAGAAATGAGATGCGATATAGCGATTTAAGAAGCACTAGAACTCTATTGGTACGATACGTGGACATCTGCAAACGTTATTTCCTAGCAAGGAAGTATCGCATTTACATTCTTTTGAAGTGAATACGAGGTATACAAAACACTTCGCAGTGAATATTATATCTTACCATGAAACATAGAAATGAGGACCGATATCGCGTTTTAAGAAGCATTAGATCTCCCTTGCAACGAAACGTAGACATCTGCAAACGCTATTTCCCAGCAAGGAAGTGTCTCATTTACAATCTTTTGAAGTGGATATGAGGTATACATACCACTGCACAATGAATATTATATCTTGTCATGAAATATAGTAATGCGGGGCGATACTGCGTTTTAAGAAGCATTAGAACACTATTGTTATGATACGTAGACATCTGCGAACGCTCTTTCCTACTATGGAAGTGTCGCATTTACATTCTTTTGATGTGAAAACGATGTAGACATAACACTCATCAATGAATATTATATCTTATCACGAAACATAGAAATGAGATGCGATATTGCGTTTTAAGAAGCTTTGAATTCCATTGCTTCGATACGTAGACATCTACAAACGCTACTTTCTAGAAAGGAAGTGTCGCATTAACATTCTTTTGAAGTGAATACGAGGTTATACATGACACATCGCAATGAATATTATATCTTATCATGAAACTTAGAAATCAGATGCGATATCTCGTTTTAAGAAGCACTATAACTCTATTGCTTCGAGACTTAGACATCTGCAAACGCTACTTCGTAACAAGGAAGTGTCGCGTTTACATTCTTTTGAAGTGAATGCGAGGTATACATATCACTGCGCAATGAATATTGCATCTTATCATGAAACATAGGATTGAGATGCGGTATCCCATTTTAAGAAGAATTAGAACTCTATTGCTACGATTCGTAGATTTTTGCAAACGCTATTTCCTACCAAGGAAGTGTCGCATTTACATTCATTTGAAGTGAATACGAAGTATACATGACACTTCGCAACGAATTTTACATGTTATCATGAAACATAGAAATGAGATGCGATATTGCGTTTTAAGTAGCATTAGAACTCTATTGCTACGATACGTAGATATCTGGAAACGCTATTTCCTAGCAAGGAAGTGTCGCACTTATATTAATTTGAAGTGAATACGAAGTATACATGACACTTCGCAACGAATATTACATGTTATCACGAAACACAGAAATCAGATGCTATATCCCATTTTAAGAAGCATTAGAACACTATTGCTTGGATACGTAGACATCAGCAAACGCTATTTCCTAGCAAGGAACTGTCGCATTCACCATCACTTGAAGTGTATGAGAGGTATACATGACACTTCGCACTGAATATTATATATTATCATGAAACATATATATGAGATGCGATATCGCGAACTAGCAAGCTTTAGAAACCTATTGCTTCGATACGTAGACATATGCAAACTCTATTTCCTAGCAAGGAATTGTAGCACTTACATTATTTTGAAGTGAATACTAGATATACATATCACTGCACAATGAATATTATATCTTATCATGGAACATAGAAATGAGTAGCGATATCGCGTTTTGAGAAGCATTAGAACACTATTGCTTCGTTACGTAGACATATGCAAGCGGTACTTCCTAGCAAGGAAGTGTTGCATTTACATTGTTTTGAAAGGAATACGAGACTTACATGACACTTCGCAATGAATATTATATCTTATCATGTAACATTGAAATGAGATGCGATATGACGATTTAAGAAGCATTAGAATTCTATTGCATCGATATGTAGATATCTGCAAACGCTATTTCCTAGCAAGGAACTGTCGCATTCACCATCATTTGAAGTGTATGAGAGGTATACATGACACTTCGCACTGAATATTATATATTATCATGAAACATATATATGAGATGCGATATCGCGAACTAGCAAGCTTTAGAAACCTATTGCTTCGATACGTAGACATATGCAAACGCTATTTCCTAGCAAGGAATTGTAGCACTTACATTATTTTGAAGTGAATACTAGGTATACATAACACTGCACAATGAATATTATATCTTATCATGGAACATAGGAAGGAGATGCGATATCGCGTTTTAACAAGCGTTAGAACTCTATTGCTATGATACGTAGACACCTACAAACGCTATTTCCTAGCAAGGAAGTTACGCATTTACATTCTTCTGTTGTGAATACGAGGTATACATAACACTGCACAATGAATATTACATGTAATCATGAAACACAGAAATGATATGCGATATCGCGATTTAAGAAGCTTTAGAACACTATTGCTTCGATACGAAGACATCTGCAAACGCTATTTCCTAGCAAGGAAGTGTCGCATTTACATTATTTTGAAGTGAGTACGAGGTAGACATGACACTTCGCAATGAATATTATATCTTAACATGAAGCATAGAAATGAGATGCGACATCGCGTTTTGAGAAGCATTAGAACTCTATTGCTAGGATACGTAGATATCTGCAAACGCTATTTCCTAGCAAGGAAGTGTCGCATTTACATTCTCTTGAAGTGAATACGAGGTATACATAACACTCCGCAATGTATATTATATCTTATCATGAAACATAGAAATGAAGTGCGATTTCGCGGTTTAGGAGGCATTAGAATTCTATTGCTACGATACCTAGACATCTGCAAACGCTACTTCCTTGCAAGGAAGTGTCGCAATTACAATCTTTAGAAGTGAATACGAGGTATACATGACACCTGGCATTGAATATTATATGTATTCATGAAACATAGAAGTGAGATGCGATATCGCATCTTAAGAAGCATTAGAAACCTATTGCTACGATACGCAGACATCTGCAGTCGCAATTTCCTGGCATGGAAGTGTCGCGTTTACATTCTTTTGAAGTGAGTACGAGGTGTACATGACACCTCGCATTGAATATTATATGTATTCATGAAACATAGAAATGAGATGCGATATCGCTTCTTAAGAAGCATTAGAAACCTATTGCCACGATACGCAGACATCTGCAGACGCAATTTCCTGGCAAGGAAGTGTCGCGTTTACATTCTTTTGAAGTGAATACAAGGTATACATAACACTCCACAATGAATACTATATCTTATCATGAAACATAGAGATGAGATGCAATATGGCGATTTAAGGAGCATTGGAATTCTGTTGCTTCGATACGTAGACATCTGCAAACGCTATTTCCTAGCAAGGAAGTGTCGCATTTACATTCTTTTGAAGTGAATACTAGCTGTACATAACACTGCACAATGAATATTATATCTTATCATGAAACATAGGAATGAGGTGCGATATCGCGTTTTAACAAGCGTTAGTACCCTATTGCTATGATACGTAGGCACCTACAAACGCCATTTCCTAGCAAGGAAGTGTCGCATTTACATTCTTTTGAAGTGAGTACGAGGTATACATGACACTTCGCAATGAATATTATATCTTAACATGAAGCATAGAAATGAGATGCGACATCGCGTTTTGAGAAGCATTAGAACTCTATTGCTACGATACGTAGATATCTGTAAACGCTATTTCCTGGCAAGGAAGTGTAGCATTTACATTCATTTGAAGTGTATGCGAGGTATACATAACACTTCGCAATGAATATTATATATTATCATGAAACATAGAAATGAGATGCGATATCGCGAATTAGCAAGCTTTAGAACTCTATTGCTTCGATATGTAGAAATCTGCGAAAGCTATTTCCTAGTAAGGATGTGTCGCATTTACATTCTTCTGAAGTGAATACGAGGTATACATAACACTCCACAATGTATAATATATTTTATCATGAAACATAGAAATGAGGAGCGATTTCGCGCTTTAGGTGGCATTAGAATTCTATTGCTACGATACGTAGACATCTGAAAACGCTATTTCCTAGCAAGGAAGTGTCGCATTTACATTCATTTGAAGTGAATACGAGGCATACATGAATGTTCGCGATGAATATTATATATTATCATGAAACATAGTAATGAGAAGTGATATCGCGTTTTGAGAAGGATTAGAACTCTAATGCTACGATACGTAGACTTCTGCAAACGCTATTTCCTAGCAAGGAAGTGTCGCATTTACATTCATTTGAAGTATAGACGAGATATACACAACACTGTACAATGAATATTATATCTTATCATGAAACATAGAAATGAGATGCGATATCGCTTTTTGAGAAGCATTAGAACTCTATTGCTTCGATACGTAGACATCTGCCAACGCAATTTCCTAGCAAGGAAGTGTCGCATTTACATTCTTTTGAAAGGAATACGAGGCATACATGACACTTCGCAATGAATATTATATCCTATCATGAAACATAGGAATGAGATGCGATATGACGATTTAAGAAGCATAAGAACTCTATTGCTTCGGTACGTAGACATCTGCCAAGGCTCTTTCCTAGCAAGGAAGTGTCGCATTTACATTCATTTGAAGTGTATGCGAGGTATACATGACACTTCGCAGTGAATATTATATATTATTATGAAACATAGAAATGAGAAGCGATATGGCGATTTAAGAAGCATTAGATCCCTATTGCTTCGATACGTATACATCTGCAATCGCTACTTCCTAGCAAGGAAGTGTCGCATTTACATTCTTTTCAACTGAATACGAGGTATGCATAACACTGCACAATGAATATTATATCTTATCATGAAACATAGGAATGAGATGCGATATCGCTTTCTGAGAAGCACTAGAACTCTATTGCTTCGATACTTAGACATCTGCAAACGCTATTTCCTAGCATGGAAGTGACGCATTTACATTCTTTTCAAGTGAATACAAGGTATACATGACACTTCGCAATGAATATTATATCTTATCGTGAAACGTAGGAGTGAGATGCGATATCGCGTCTTAACAAGCATTAGAACTCCATGGCTTCTATTGTCACGTCACGAGGGTGGAAAATTTCCGCTTTACTCGGAGACGACACGCAGCCAATTTGCGGAAACGGCTCGCTTAATTGCGACTAATGCCGGGTTCTTTCCGTGGGACAACGAACGCTTTTAGGAACACGCTAACGCTGTAAATGTGGAAAAAACCGACCTTTGCCGTCTTGATAGCGAACAAATCAATATTCTTTCTTGAGATATCTCTGCTTACACTGTACTTTCCCTAAGACTAAGTTAAAAGTAGACTTAATTGTTTAAAATTGGAATTAGAACTAGACTCGATGATTGGAATTGAACTTGAATTTAGAATAGAATTACGAACACCTCTGACTAAGGTGGATAATAGCCCGTAGGCATTAGAGCTGTCTAATGAAGAAAGCTTGGAACGAGGCTCGGAGAAGACTGACTCTCCGATCGCGGGTCCGCAACCTCCTTAGGGCGCGTGGCGCGCGAGTCGCTGGAGCCCGGAGTGGGGTGGCCGCTCGGCCCGCGCAGTGGGGCGGCCGGTCGGAGTGGAGCGCGGCTCGCGTTACGCGTGAGCCGCGCGCGTCGGACGCCCGCTCGAACGTAACGCAACCTATAATTACAGATATTTACGTTGATCTTAGAAGCTATGTGTGTGTTGTCTGCGTATGTACAATGTATGTGTCGAGTACTTAGATCTAGAGTACGATTTACGAATATATACTTTGGAAATAGGAATAACGCTGTAATGGTGTAGCTGATTCGCTGCTGTGCCCAGTGGTCCAGTCGTCTGGTTGGATGCTGCATCTTTCCTGGCTCTGGAAATGCTGCACGTTGTCACACGGTCGATCGGTCGAACTCCTAGGTCTTCGTACCTTGACAGCAGCCTTGGCTCGGCGGACGTGGTGTATGTTTGGTTGTGGTGGCGCTCGTCCCGTGTGCTTAGGTGCAGCTACGGTGAGTACGTCGCTGCCGGAGCTGTGGGAGGCGCTGGGGGATGGAAGGCAGTACGCGAGACGTTACACTAGGAAATAGCGTTTGCAGATGTCCACGTACCGAAGCAATAGAGTTCTAATGCTTCTTAAATCGTCATACCGCATCTCGTTTCTATGTTTCATAATAAGATATAATATTCATTGCGAAGTGTCATGTATACCTCGTATTCCTTTAAAAAAAATGTAAATGCGACACTTCCTTGCAAGGAAATAGCGTTTGCAGACGTCTACGTATCGTGGCATTAGAGTTCTAATGCTTCTTAAATCGCAATATCGCATCTCATTTCTATGTTTCATAATAAGATATAATATTCATTGCGAAGTGTCATGTATACCTCGTATTCCTTTAAAAAGAATGTAAATGCGACACTTCCTTGCAAGGAAATAGCGTTTGCAGACGTCTACGTAACGTGGCATTAGAGTTCTAATGCTTCTTAAATCGCAATATCGCATCTCATTTCTATGTTTCATGATAAGATATAATATTCATTGTGCAGTGTTATGTATACCTCGTATTCACTTCAAAAGAATGTAAATGCGACACTTCCTTGCTAGGAAGTAGCGTTTGCAGATGTCTACGTATCGAAGTAATAGAGTTCTAATGCTTCTTAAATCGTCATACCGCATCTCATTTCTATGTTTCATGATAAGATATAATATTCATTGTGAAGTGTCATGTATACCTCGTATTCCTTTCAAAAGAATGTAAATGCGACACTTCCTTGCTAGGAAGTAGCGTTTGCAGATGCCTTCGTATCGAACCAATAGACATCTAATGCTTCTTAAATCGCCATATCGCATCTCATTTCCATGTTTCATGATAAGATATAATATTCATTGTGCAGTGTTATGTATACCTCATATTCACTTCAAATGAATGTAAATGCGACACTTCCTTGCTTGGAACTAGCGTTTGCAGATGTCTACGTATCGAAGCAATAGTTTTCTAATGCTTCTTAAATCGTCATATCGCATCTCATATCTACGTTTCATGATAAGATATAGAATTCATTGCGAAGTGTCATGTATAGATCGTATTCCATTCAAAAGAATGTAATTGCGACACTTCCTTGCTAGGAAATAGCGTCTGCAGATGTCTACGTATAGAAGCAATAAGGATTTAATGCTTCTTAAATCGCCATATCGCTTCCCATTTCTATGTTTCATGATAATATATAATATTCACTGCGAAGTGTCATGTATACCTCGCATACACTTCAAACGAACGAAAATGCGACATTTCCTTGCTAGGAAATAGCGTTTGCAGATGTCTACGTATCGAAGCAATAGTGTTCTAATGCTTCTTAAATCGCGATATCTCATCTGATTTCTATGTTTCATGATAAGATATAATATTCATTGCGAAGTGTCATGTATACCTCGCATACACCTCAAATGAATGTAAATGCGACACTTCCGTGCTAGGAAATAGAGTTTGCAGATGTCTACGTATCGAAGCAATAGAGTTCTAAAGCTCCTTAAATCGCGATATCGCATCTCATATCTACGTTTCATGATGATATATAATATTCATTGCGAAATGTCATGTATACCTCGCATACACTTCAAATGAATGTGAATGCGACAGTTCCTTGCTAGGAAATAGTGTTTGTAGATATCTAGTATGGAAGCAATAGACTTCTAAAGCTTCTTAAATCGCGATATCGCATCTCATTTCTATGTTTCGTGATAAGATAAAATGTTCATTGTGCAGTGTTATGTATACCTCGTATTCACCTCAAAAGAATGTAAATGCGACACTTCCTTGCCAGGAAATAGCGTTCGCAGATGTCTACGTATCGAAGCAATAGTGTTCTGATGCTTCTTAAATCGCGATATCGCATCTCATTTCTATGTTTCATGATAAGATATAATATTCATTGTGCAGTGTTATGTATACCTCATATTCACTTCAAATGAATGTAAATGCGACACTTCCTTGCTTGGAACTAGCGTTTGCAGATGTCTGCGTGTCGAAGCAATAGGGATCTAATGCCTCTTAAATCGCCATATCGCTTCTCATTTCTATGCTTCATGATAAGATATAATATTCATTGCTAAGTGACACGCATGCCACGCATACACTGAAAAAGAGTGTAAATGCGACACTTCCTTAATATTAAATATCGTTTGCAGATGTCTCCGTATCGAAGCCATAGGGGTCTAATGTTTCATAAAACGCGATATCGCATCTCCATTCTGTGTTTCATGATAAGATATAATATTCATTATGCAGTGTTATCTATACCTCGTATTCACTTCAATTGAATGTAAATGCGACAATTCCTTGCTACTAAATAGCGTTTCCAGATGTCTACGTATCGTAGCAATAGAGTTCTCATGCTTCTCACAACGCAATGTCACATCTCATTTCTACGTTTAATGACAAGATATAATATTCAATACGAAGTGTTATGTATTCCTTGTCTACACTTAAAAGAATGTAAATTCGTCACTTCCTTCCTCGCAAATAGCGTTTCCAGATGTCTACGTATCGAAGCAGTAGGCTTCCAATGCTTCTTAAAAAGCGATATCACACCTCATTCCTATGTATCATGATAAGATATAATATTCATTGCGAAGTGTCATGTATACCACATATTCACTTCAAAGGACTGTAAATGCGACACTACCTTGCTAGGAAATAGCGTTTGCAGATATCTACGTATCGTACCAATAGAGTTCTAATGCTTCTTAAAAAGCGAAATCGCTCCTCATTTCTATGCTTCACGATAAGATATAATATTCATTGCGGAGTGTTATGTATACCTCGTGTTCACTTCAAAAGATTGTAAATGCGACACATCCTTGCTAGGATATAGCGTTTGCAGATGTCTACGTATCGAGGCAATAGAATTCTAAACTTCTTAATTCGCGATATCGCATCTCATATCTATGTTTCATGATAATATATAATATTCATTGCGAAGTGTCATGTATACCTCGCATACGCTTCAAATGAATGTAAATGCGACACTTCCTTCCTAGGAAATAGCGTTTGCAGGTGTCTACGCATCGAAGCAATAGAGTTCTAATGATTCTTATATCGTCATACAGCTTCTCATATCTACGTTCCTCGATAAGATATAATATTCATTGGGAAGTGTCATGTATACCTCGCATACACTTCAAGTGAATGTAAATGCGACACTTCCTTGCTAGGAAGTAGCGTTTGCAGATGTCTACGTATCGAAAATATAGAGTTCTAATGCTTTTTAAATCGCGATATCGCATCTCATTTCTATGTTTCATGATAAGATATAATATTCATTGTGCAGTGTTATGTATATCTCGTCTATACTTCAAATTGAATGTAAATGCGACACTTCCTTGCTAGGAAATAGCGTTTGCAGATGTCTACGTATCGAAGCAATAGTGTTCTACTGCTTCTTATATCGCGATATCGCATCTCATTTCTATGTTTCATAATAAGATATAATATTCATTGTGCAGTGTTATGTATACCTCGTATTCACTTGAAAAGAATGTAAATGCGACACTTCCTTGATAGGAAATAGCGTTTGCAGATGTCTACGTACCGTAGCATTAGAGATCTAATGCTTCTCAAAACGCGATATCGCTACTCATTACCATGTTTCATGATAATATATAATATTCATTGTGGAGTGTTATGTATACCTCGTATTCACTTCAAAAGAATGTAAATGCGACACTTCCTTGCTAGGAAATAGCGTTTGCAGATGTCTACGTATCGAAGCAATAGAGCTCTAATGCTTCTTAAAACGGGATATCGCATCTCATTCCTATGTTTCATGATAAGATATAATATTCATTGCGAAGTGTCATGTATACCTCGCATACACTTGAAATAAAAGTAGATGCGACACTTCCTTCCAAGGAACTAGAGTTTGCAGATGTCTACGTATGGAAGCAATAGAGTTGTAATGCTCCTTTGAACGCGATATAGCCTGCCATTGCCATGTTTGATGATAATATATAATACTCATTGCGAAGTGTCTTGTATACCTCGGACACACGTAAATGAATGTAAATGCGACTCTCCGTTGCTATTAATTAGCGTTTGCAGATGGCTTAGTATCGCAGCAATAGTGTTCCAATGCTTCTTAAAACGCGATATCGCATCTCATTTCTATGTCTCATGATAAGATACGATATTCATTGCTAAGTGTTATGTATTTTTCGTCTACACTTCAAATGAATGTAAATGCGAGGCTTCCTTGCTAGGAAGTAGCGTTACCAGATGTCTATGTATCGAAACAATAGAGTTCTAATGCTTCTTAAAACGAGATGTCGCATCTCATTTCTATGTTTCATGTTAGGATACAATATTCATTGCGAAGTGTCATGTATACCTCATTTTCTCTTCAAAATGATGTAAATGCGACACTTCCATGCTAGGAAGTAGCGTTTCCAGATGCCTACGTTTCGAAGCAACAGAGTTCTAATGCTTCTTAAAACGGGATATCGCATCTCATATCTATGTTTCATGATAAGGTATAATATTCATTGCGAAGTGTCATGTATACCTCGCATACACATCGAATGAATGTAAATGCGACACTTCCTTGCTAGGAAATAGCGTTTGCAGATGTCTACGTATCGAAGCAATAGTGTTCTACTGCTTCTTATATCGCGATATCGCATCTGATTCCTATGTTTCATAATAAGATATAATATTCATTGTGCAGTGTTATGTATACCTCCTATTCACTTGAAAAGAATGTAAATGCGACACTTCCTTGATAGGAAGTAGCGTTTGCAGATATCTACGCATCGGTGCAATAGAGTTGTAATGCTTCATAAATCGTCATATCGTATCTCATATCTACGTTTCATGATAAGATATAACATTCATTGCGAAGTGTCATGTATACCTCGTACTCGCTTCAAAATAATGTAAATGCGTCACTTCCTTGTTACGAAGTAGCGTTTGCAGATGTCTACGTATCGAAGCAATAGAGTTCTAATGCTTCTTAAATCGCCATATTACATCTCATATCAATGTTTCATGATAAGATATAATATTCATTGTGGAGTGTTATGTATACCTCGTATTCACTTCAAAATAATGTAGATGCGACACTTTCTTGCTAGGAAATAGCGTTTGCAGATGTCTACGTATCGAAGCAATAGAATTCTAATGCTTCTTAAATCGCCATATCGCATCTCATTCCTATGTTTCATGATAAGATATAATATTCATTGCGAAGTGCCAAGTATACCTCGCATACAACTCAATTGAATGTACATGCGACACTTCCTTGCTAGGAAATAGCGTCTGCAGATGTTTATGTATCGAAGCAATAGTGTTCTAATGCTTCTTAAATCGCGATATCTCATCTGATTTCTATGTTTCATGATAAGATATAATATTCATTGCGAAGTGTCATGTATACCTCGCATACACCTCAAATGAATGTAAATGCGACACTTCCGTGCTAGGAAATAGAGTTTGCAGATGTCTACGTATCGAAGCAATAGAGTTCTAAAGCTTCTTAAATCGCGATATCGCATCTCATATCTACGTTTCATGATGATATATAATATTCATTGCGAAATGTCATGTATACCTCGCATACACTTCAAATGAATGTGAATGCGACAGTTCCTTGCTAGGAAATAGTGTTTGTAGATATCTAGTATGGAAGCAACAGACTTCTAAAGCTTCTTAAATCGCGATATCGCATCTCATTTCTATGTTTCGTGATAAGATAAAATATTCATTGTGCAGTGTTATGTATACCTCGTATTCACCTCAAAAGAATGTAAATGCGACACTTCCTTGCCAGGAAATAGCGTTCGCAGATGTCTACGTATCGAAGCAATAGTGTTCTGATGCTTCTTAAATCGCGATATCGCATCTCATTTCTGTGTTTCATGATAAGATATAATATTCATTGTGCAGTGTTATGTATACCTCATATTCACTTCAAATGAATGTAAATGCGACACTTCCTTGCTTGGAACTAGCGTTTGCAGATGTCTACGTATCGAAGCAATAGTTTTCTAATGCTTCTTAAATCGTCATATCGCATCTCATATCTACGTTTCATGATAAGATATAGAATTCATTGCGAAGTGCCAAGTATACCTCGCATACAACTCAATTGAATGTACATGCGACACTTCCTTGCTAGGAAATAGCGTCTGCAGATGTTTATGTATCGAAGCAATAGAGCTCTAATGCTTCTTAAAAGGGGATATCGCATCTCATTCCTATGTTTCATGATAAGATATAATATTCATTGCGAAGTGTAATGTATACCTCGCATACACTTGAAATAAATGTAGATGCGACACTTCCTTCCAAGGAACTAGAGTTTGCAGATGTCTACGTATCGAAGCAATAGAGTTGTAATGCTCCTTTGAACGCGAAATAGCCTGCCGTTGCCATGTTTGATGATAAGATATAATACTCATTACGAAGTGTCTTGTATACCTCGGACACACATAAATGAATGTAAATGCGACTCTCCGTTGCTATTAAATAGCGTTTGCAGATGGCTTAGTATCGCAGCAATAGTGTTCTAATGCTTCTTAAAACGAGATGTCGCATCTCATTTCTATGTTTCATGATTTGAGACAATATTCATTGCGAAGTGTTATGTATTCCTCGCCTACACTTCAAATGATTGCAAATGCGAAACTTCCATTCTAGGAAATTACGCTTCGAGATGTCTACGTATCGAAACAATAGAGTTCTAACGCTTCTTAAGTCGCGATATCGCATCTCATTTCTATGTTTCATAATAAGATATAATATTCATTGTGCAGTGTTATGTATACCTAATATTCATCACAACAGAATGTAAATGCGACACTTCCTTGCTGGGAAATAGCGTTTGCAGATGTCTACGTATCGAAGCAATAGTGTTCTAATGCTTCTTAAGTCGTCATATCGCATCTCATTTCTATGTTTCACGATAAGATATAACATTCATTGTGCAATGTTATGTATACTTCGTATTCACATGAAAAGAATGTAAATGCGACACTTCCTTGCTAGGAAATAACGTTTACAGATGTCTACGTATCGAGGCAGTATAGTTCTAATGCTTCATAAAAAGCGATATCGCATCCCATTTCTATGTTTCATGTTAAGATATAATATACATTGCGAAGTGTCACTTATACCTCGCATACATTTCAAATGAATGTAAATACGACACTTCCTTGCTAGGAAGTTGCTTCTGCAGATGTTTATGTATCGAAGCAATAGAGCTCTAATGCTTCTTAAAACGGGATATCGCATCTCATTCCTATGTTTCATGATAAGATATAATATTCATTGCGAAGTGTCATGTATACCTCGCATACACTTGTAATAAATGTAGATGCGACACTTCCTTCCAAGGAACTAGAGTTTGCAGATGTCTACGTATCGAAGCAATAGAGTTGTAATGCTCCTTTGAACGCGATATAGCCTGCCATTGCCATGTTTGATGATAAGATATAATACTCATTGCGAAGTGTCTTGTATACCTCGGACACACATAAATGAATGTAAATGCGACTCTCCGTTGCTATTAAATAGCGTTTGCAGATGGCTTAGTATCACAGCAATAGTGTTCTAATGCTTCTTAAAACGAGATGTCGCATCCCATTTCTATGTTTCATGATTTGAGACAATATTCATTGCGAAGTGTTATGTATTCCTCGCCTACACTTCAAATGATTGCAAATGCGAAACTTCCATTCTAGGAAATTACGCTTCGAGATGTCTACGTATCGAAACAATAGAGTTCTATCGCTTCTTAAGTCGCGATATCGCATCTCATTTCTATGTTTCATAATAAGATATAATATTCATTGTGCAGTGTTATGTATACCTCGTATTCATCACAACAGAATGTAAATGCGACACTTCCTTGCTGGGAAATAGCGTTTGCAGATGTCTACGTATCGAAGCAATAGTGTTCTAATGCTTCTTAAGTCGTCATATCGCATCTCATTTCTATGTTTCATGATAAGATATAACATTCATTGTGCAATGTTATGTATACTTCGTATTCACTTGAAAAGAATGTAAATGCGACACTTCCTTGCTAGGAAGTAGCGTTTACAGATATCTACGCATCGGTGCAATAGAGTTGTAATGCTTCATAAATCGTCATATCGCATCTCATATCTACGTTTCATGATAAGATATAATATTCATTGCGAAGTGTCATGTATACCTCGTACTCACTTCAAAATAATGTACATGCGTCACTTCCTTGTTAGGAAGTAGCGTTTGCAGATGTCTACATATCGAAGCAATAGAATTCTAATGCTTCTTAAATCGCCATATTACATCTCATATCAATGTTTCATGATAAGATATAATATTCACTGTGGAGTGTTATGTATACCTCGTATTCACTTCAAAAGAATGTAAATGCGACACTTCCTTGCTAGGAAATAGCGTTTGCAGATGTCTACGTTTCATGGCATTAGAGTTCTAATGCTTCTCAAAACGCGATATCGCTTCTCATTTCTATGTTTCATGATAATATATAATATTCATTGCTAAGTGTCATGTATACCGCGCATACACTTCAAATGAATGTGAATGCGACCGTTCCTTGCTAGGAAATAGCGTTTGGAGATATCTACGTATCGATGAAATAGAGTTCTAAAGCTTCTTATATCGCGATAACCTCATCTCATTTCTATGTTTCATGATAAGATATAACATTCATTGTGCAGTGTTATGAATACCTCGTATTCACTTCAAAAGAATGTAAATGCGACACTTCCTTGCTTGGAAATAGCGTTTGCAGATGTCTACGTCTCGAAAAAATAGAGTTCTAATGCTTCTTAAATCGCGATATCGCATCTCATTACTATGTTTCATGATAATATATAATATTCATAGCGAAGTGTCATGTATACCTCGTATTCACTTCAAAAGAATGTAAATGCGACACTTCCTTGCTAGGTAATAGCGTTGGCAGATGTCTACGTATCGAAGCAATAGATTTCTAAAGCTTGCTAATACGCGACATCGCACCTCATACCTATGTTTCATGATAAGATATAATATCATTGCGAAGTGTCATGTATACCTCGTATTCACTTCAAAAGAATGTAAATGCGACACTTCCTTGCTAGGAAGTAGCGTTTACAGATGTCTACGTATCGAAGCAATAGAGTTCTAATGCTTCTTAAAACAGGATATCGCATCTCATTTCTATGTTTCATGATAAGATGTAATATTCATTGCGATGTGTTATGTATACCTCACATACACTTCCAATGAATGTAAATGCGACACTTCCTTGATACGAAATAGCGATTGCAGATGTCTACGTATAGTGTAACGTCTCGCGTACTGCCTTCCATCCCCGAGCGCCTCCCACAGCATCCGGCAGCGACGTACTCACCGTCAGCTGCACCTAAGCACACGGGACGAGCGCCACCACAACCAAACATACACCACGTCCGCCGAGCCAAGGCTGCTATCAAGGTACGAAGACCTAGGAGTTCGACCGTTCGACCGTGTGACAACGTGCAGCATTTCCAAAGCCAGGAAAGATGCAGCATCCAACCAGACGACTGGACCACTGGGCACAGCAGCGAATCAGCTACACCATTACAGCGTTATTCCTATTTCCAAAGTATATATTCGTAAATCGTACTCTAGATCTAAGTACTCGACACATACATTGTACATACGCAGACAACACACACATAGCTTCTAAGATCAACGTAAATATCTGTAATTATAGGTTGCGTTACGTTCGAGCGGGCGTCCGACGCGCGCGGCTCACGCGTAACGCGAGCCGCGCTCCACTCCGACCGGCCGCCCCACTGCGCGGGCCGAGCGGCCACCCCACTCCGGGCTCCAGCGACTCGCGCGCCACGCGACCTAAGGAGGTTGCGGACCCGCGATCGGAGAGTCAGTCTTCTCCGAGCCTCGTTCCAAGCTTTCTTCATTAGACAGCTCTAATGCCTACGGGCTATTATCCACCTTAGTCAGAGGTGTTCGTAATTCTATTCTAAATTCAAGTTCAATTCCAATCATCGAGTCTAGTTCTAATTCCAATTTTAAACAATTAAGTCTACTTTTAACTTAGTCTTAGGGAAAGTACAGTGTAAGCTTAGGATTAACTTAGAATATACTTTGATTTTACCTCCTAACTACTAGTTCAGTTATTGATAATTTCCATTAACTTCATTCTTATCCTGCGAGTTCTTCCACGAGCCAACGCGTGGATATTTTACATTCAATCCAATCGTTAGTCGATCATTGGTAATCAGCTGGTTAGAGCGGACCGCCGCTTAGCTTCGCTGAGCCATACGTGAGACTGCATGCAGATAACGCCGATATTTCATTCTCTGGACCGACAGGCTAGAGCGGACCGCCGCTTACCCGAGTCGTATCTAGTCTGCTGAAATTAGACGCGAATGTGCAGTAATTCGAAGCGAAAGGCTCGACGTGCGGGAAGGAAGAACTTCCTACGCCGTCTCGTACGTGAATACGTGGGCACCAAAGCCTTACCGTCGATCAGTGCATCCGCCACCGTACTCGTGGCTTCTCAACGATCCACGCCGACAACCTTATCCGATCCAGGGAAGCCGAACATTGCTGAATCCCCGCAACGCTGGGCGCTCATCCCTTTGGCCATTCAGCCTCGCAGTCCTTACGCAGCATCGATACCAGACTACGATCCACGGAAGCAGAGATATCTCAAGAAAGAATATTGATTTGTCAGCTATCAAGACGGCAAAGGTAGGATTTTTCCACATTTACAGCGTTAGCGTGTTCCTAAAAGCGTTCGTTGTCCCATGGAAAGAACCCGGCATTAGTCGCAATTAAGCGAGCCGTTTCCGCGAATTGGCTGGGTGTCGTCTCCGAGTAAAGCGGATATTTTCCACCCTCGTGACGTGACACCTAGCAAGGAAGTGTCGCATTTACATTCATTTGAAGTGTATGCGAGGTATACATGACACTTCGCAGTGAATATTATATATTGCCATGAAACATAGAAATGAGAAGGGATATGGAGATTTAAGAAGCATTAGATGTCTATTGCTTCGATACGTAGACATCTGCAAACGCTATTTCCTAGGAAGGAAGTGTCACATTTACATTCATTTTAAGTTTATGCGAGGTATACATGACACTTCGCAATGAATATTATATATTATCATGAAACATAGAAGTGAGAAGCGATATCGCGTTTTGAGAAGCATTAGAATTCTAATGCCACGATACGTAGATATCTGCAAACGCTATTCCCTAGCAAGGAAGTGTCGCCTTTACATTCATTTGAAGTATAGACGAGATATACATAACACTGCACATTGAATATTATATCTTATCATGAAACATAGAAATGTGATGCGATATGACGATTTAAGAAGCATTAGAATACTATTGCCTCGATACGTAGACATCTGCAACCGCTATTTCCAAGCAAGGAAGTGTCGCATTTACATTCTTTTGAAGTGAATACGAGGTATTCATAACACTGCAAAATGAATATTATATCTTATCATGAAACATAGAAATGAGATGCGATATCGCGATTTAAGAAGCTTTAGAACTCTATTGCTTGGATACGTAGATATTTGCAAACGCTATTTCCTAGCAAGAAACTGTCGCATTCACATTCATTTGAAGTCTATGCGAGGTATACATGACACTTCGCAATGAATATTATAAATTCTCATGAAACATAGAAATGGGATGCGATATCGCGAATTAAGAAGCATTAGAACACTATTGCTTCGATACGTAGACATCTGCAAACGCTATTTCCTAGCAAGGAAGTGTCGCATTTACATTCTTTTGAAGTGAATACGAGGTATAAATTCCACTTCGCAATGAATATTATATCTTATCATGAATCATAGGAATGAGATGCGATATCGCGTTTACAAAATCATCAGTACACTAATGCATCGATACGTAGACATCTGCAAACGCTATTTCCTAGCAAGGAACTGTCGCATTTACATTCTTCTGATATGAATACGAGGTATACATAACACTCCACAGTGAATATTATACATTATCATGAAACATAGTAATGAGTAGCGATATCGCGTTTTGAGATGCATTAGAACTCTAATGCTACGATACGTGGACATCTGCAAACGCTATTTCCTAGCAAGGAAGTGTCGCATTTACATTCATTTGAAGTGTATGCGAGGTATACAAAGCACGTCGCAATGAATATTATATCTTATCATGAAACATAGAAATGAGATGCGATATGGCGACTTATGAAGCATTAGATGTCTATTGCACCGATATGTAGACATCTGCAAACGCTATTTCCTAGCAAGGAAGTGTCGCATTTACATTCATTTTAAGTGTATGCGAGGTATATATGACACTTCGCAATGAATATTATATATCATCATGAAACATAGAAATGAGAAGCGATATCGCGTTTTGAGAAGCATTAGAACTCTAATGCCACGATACGTAGACATCTGCAAACGATATTTCCTAGCAAGGAAGTGTCGCATTTACATTCATTTGAAGTATAGACGAGATATACATAACACTGCACAATGGATATTATACCTTATCATGAAACACAGAAATGGGATGCGATATCGCGTTTTAGGAAGCATTTGAACTCTGTTGCCACGACACGTAGACATCTGCAATCGCTATTTCCCAGCAGGGTATTGTCGCATTTACATTCTTTTGATGTGAGTACGAGGTATACATAACACTCCACAATGAATGCTATTTCTTGTCATGAGACATGGAAATGAGATGCGATATCGCGTTTTAAGATGCATTAGAACTCTATTGCTTCGATAAGTAGACATCTGCAAACGCTACTTCCTAGGAAGAAAGTGTCGCATTCACATTCATTTGATGTGTAGACGAGGAATACATAAC
Organism: Xylocopa sonorina; assembly: GCF_050948175.1. Taxonomy (NCBI): domain Eukaryota; kingdom Metazoa; phylum Arthropoda; class Insecta; order Hymenoptera; family Apidae; genus Xylocopa; species Xylocopa sonorina. The sequence continues at coordinate 653,973 of NW_027490146.1, forward strand.
AGTTCGGAATGAATATTATATCATATCATGAAACATAGAAGCCAGATGCGATGTCGCGTTTTAAGAAGCATTAGAACTCTATTGCTACGATACATAGACATCTGCAAACGCTATTTCGTAGCTTGCAGGTGTCGCAATTACATTCTTTTGAAGTGAATACGAGCTATACATGACACACCGATATGAATATTATATCTTATCATGAAACATAGAAGTGACATGCGATATCGCGTTTTAAGAAGCATTAGAACTCTTTGCTACGGTACGTAGACTTCTGCAAACGCTATTTCCTTGCAAGGACGTGTCGCATTTAGATTCATTTGAAGTGAATACGAAGTATACATGACACTTCGCAACGAATATTATATATTATCATGAAACATTGAAATGAGATGCGATATGGCGATTACTGAAGCATTAGATGTCTATTGCTTCGATACGTAGACATCTGCAACCGCTATTTCCTAGGGAGGAAGTGTCGCATTTACAATCATTTTAAGTGTATGCGAGGTATACATGACACTTCGCAATGAAAATTATATATTATCATGAAACATAGAAATGAGAAGCGATATCGCGTTTTGAGAAGCATTAGAACCCTAATGCCACGATACGTAGACATCTGCAAACGATATTTCCTAGCAAGGAAGTGTCGCATTTACATTCATTTGAAGTATAGACGAGGTATACATAACACTGCACAATGAATATTATACCTTATCATGAGACACAGGAATGGGATGCGATATCGCGTTTTAGGAAGCATTTGAACTCTGTTGCTACGACACGTAGACATCTGCAATCGCTATTTCCCAGCAGGGTATTGTCGCATTTACATTCTTTTGATGTGAGTACGAGGTATACATAACACTCCACAATGAATGCTATATCTTATCATGAGACATGGAAATGAGATGCGATATCGCGTTTTAAGATGCATTAGAACTCTACTGCTTCGAGAAGTAGACATCTGCAAACGCTACTTCCTAGGAAGAAAGTGTCGCATTCACATTCATTTGATGTGTAGACGAGGAATACATAACACTTCGGAATGAATATTATATCATATCATGAAACATAGAAGCCAGATGCGATGTCGCGTTTTAAGAAGCATTAGAACTCTATTGCTACGATACTTAGACATCTGCAAACGCTATTTCGTAGCTTGCAAGTGTCGCAATTACATTCTTTTGAAGTGAATACGTGGGATACATGACATTTAGCAATGAATAATATATCTTATCATGAAACATAGAAATGAGATGCGATATCGCTCTTGGAGAAGCAATAGAAATATATTGCTACAATACGTAGACTTCTGCAAACGCCATTTCCTACCAAGGAAGTGTCGCATTTACATTCTTTTGAAGTGAATACGAGGTATACATAGCACTGCACAATGAATATTATATATTATCATGAAACTTGGTAATCAGTAGCGATATCGCGTTTTGAGAAGCATTATAACTATAATGCCACGAAAGATAGACATCCTCAAACGCTATTTCCTGGCAAGGAAGTGTCGCGTTTACATTCTTTTGAAAGGATTACGAGGTATACATGACACTTCGCCATGAATATTGTATCTTATGATGAAACGTAGATATGAGATGCGACATGACGATTTAAGAAGCATTAGAAATCTATTGCTTCGATACGTAGACATCTGCAAACACTATTTCCTAGCAAGGAACTGTCGCATTCACATTCATTTGAAGTGTTTGCGAGGAGTACATGACACTTCGCAATGAATATTATATATTGTCATGAAACATAGATATGAGATGCGATATCGTGAATTAGCAAGCTTTGGAGATCTATTGCTTCGATAAGTAGACATCTGCAAACGCTATTTCCTAGGAAGGAAGTGTCGCATTTACATTCCTTTGAAAGGAATACGAGGCATACATGACACCTCGCAATGAATATTATATCTTATCATGAAACATAGAAATGAGATGCGATATGAGGATATAAGAAGCATTAGAATTCTATTGCTTCGATACGTAGACATCTGCAAACGCTATTTCCTAGCAAGGAAGTGTCGCATGTACATTCAGTTGAAGTGTATGCGAGGTATACATGGCACGTCGCAATGAATATTATATCTTATCATGAAACATAGAAATGAGATGCGATATGGCGATTTATGAAGCATTAGATGTCTACCGGTTCGATACGTAGTCATCTGCAAACGCTACTTCCTAGCAAGGAAGTGTCGCATTTACATTCTTTTGAAGTGAATACGAGGTATTCATAACACTGCACAATGAATACTATATCTTATCATGAAACATAGAAATGAGATGCGATATGGCGATTTAAGAAGCATAGAACTCTATTGCTTCGATACGTAGACATCTGCAAACGCTACTTCCTAGCAAGGAAGTGTTGGGACATTCTTTTGAAAGGAATACGAGGTATACATGGCACTTCGCAATGAAAATTATATCTTATCATGAAACATAGAAATGAGATGCGATATGACGATTTAAGAAGCATTAGAATTCTATTGCTTGGATATGTAGACATCGGCAAACTCTATTTCCTAGCAAGGAAGTGTCGTATGTACATTCAATTAAAGTGTATGCGAGGTATACATGACACTTCGCAATGAATATTATATATTGTCATGAAACATAGATATGAGATGCGATATCGCGTTTTAAGGAGAATTAGAACTCTATAGCTTCGATACAGAGATATATTGGGAACTGAATTTCCTAGAGCGGAAGTGTCGCATTTTGTGACGTCAGGCGTACCGCCCGCCACCCATCAACCATCTCGCACCCCCCAGCATCAACCCCTGGACGCATGCAACCAGCCAAACTCGCCTGCAGAACCAGCAACTGTAAGTTTTCGCACGCGCATACCTACACGCGCTCACTCACACCGAGTTCCGCTGCCTCACTCGCACCACCGAGTATACCTGTCTCGCCCGCACCAAGGACGGGCAGCCCTATCTCCCTCGCACCGAGGATTCCGTCCAGCAGGAAGTCGTAGCCGCAGCCCATCACCTGAATGGGGTCTTTTCCAATTCGGGGAACAGGATCTGCTAGAACCTATATATTACATCTAAGCTAGGACATACATACCATATCATGACGCATATATAAGAATTCCTAGATCTAAGTTACACTAAGTAAGATGCGTCCGGCATGCGGCATGCGCCGCTAGCCCCACCACGAGCCGCGGGTCCCCACTCGCTGGACCGGGCGCTCTCCGCCTCGAGACGCGAGTCCCCCACTCGCGGGACCGCGATCTCCCTACCACGAGCGTTCGCGACCATAGCGTCCCGCGAACCGAGGAGGTCAGAGACGCGTCTCCAGAGCACACACTCTGACTCGAGATCTCCTGCCGAGGAGTCGAAACCTCTAGTTCTAGATCGTTAGCCACCTCAATGTGAGGTTCAGGCATCGTATTTCTATTTCCGAAAAATAGGCTCGTGTCGTAAAGCCTCCGGAGAAACGGAAAATAGTTTCACCGGACGTGATACCTCGTATTCACCTCAAAAGAATGTAAATGCGACACTACCTTCCTAGGAAATAAGGTTAGCAGATATCTACGTATCGAAGAAATAGAGCTCTAATGCTTCTTGAAACGCCATATCGTATCTCATTTCTATGTTTTATCATAAGATATAATATTCAATACGTTCAAAAGAATGTAAGTACGACATTTCCTTGCTAGGAAATAGAGGTTGCAGATGTCTACGTATCGTAGAAATAGAGTTCTAATGCATCTTAAAACGAGACATCGCATCTCATATCTATGTTTCATGATAAGATATAATATTCATTGCGAAGTGTCATGTATACCTCGTACTTACTTCAAAAGAATGTAAATGCGACACTTCCATGCCAGGAAATAGCAATTGCAGATGTCTATCTCATTTCTATGTTTGTCTATGTCGCATCTCATTTCTATGTTTCATGGTAAGAGATAATATTGATTGTGGAGACTTAGGTATACCTCGTATTCACTTCTTTCGAATGTAAATGCGACACTTCCCTTCTGGGAAATAGCGTTTCCAGATGTCTACGTATCGTAGAAATAGAGTTCTTGTGCTTTTCAAGACGCGATATCGCATCTCATTTCTATGTTTCATGATAAGATATAATATCCATTGCGAAGTGTCATGGATACCTCGTATTCACTTCAATGGAATGTGAATGCGACATTTCCTTGCTAGGAAATACAGTTTGCAGATGTCTACGTATATTAGCAAGAGAGTTCTAATGTTTCTCAAAACGCGATATAGCACCTCATTCCTATGTTTCATGATAAGATATAATATTCATTGCGAAGTGTCATGTATACCTCGTATTCACTTCAAAAGAATGTAAATGCGACACTTCCATGCTAGGAAATAGCGTTTCCAGATGTCTACGTATCGTTGCAATAGATTTCTAATGCTACTTAAAACGAGATGGCGCATCTCATTACTATGTTTCATGATAAGATATAATATTCATTGCGAAGTGTCATGTATACCTCGTATTCACTTCAAAAGAATGTAAATGCGACACTTCCATGCTAGGAAATAGCGTTTGCAGATGTCTACGTATCGTTGCAATAGATTTCTAATGCTACTTAAAACGAGATGGCGCATTTCATTTCTATGTTTCGTGATAAGATATAATATTCATTGTGGAGTGTAATGTAAACCTCGTATTTACTTCAAAAGAATGTAAATGCGACACTTCCTTGCTAGGATATAACATTTACAGATGTCTACGCATCGTAGCAATAGAGTTCTAATGCTACTTAAAACGAGATGTCGCATTTCATTACTATGTTACGTGATAAGATATAATATTCATTGTGGAGTGTTACGTATACCTCGTATTCACTTCAAAAGAATGTAAATGCGACACTTCCTTGCTAGGAAATAGCGTTTGCAGATGTCTACGTATCGTTGCAATAGATTTCTAATGCTACTTAAAACGAGATGTCGCATTTCATATCTATGTTTCGTGATAAGATATAATATTCATTGTGGAGTGTAATGTAAACCTCGTATTTACTTCAAAAGAATGTAAATGCGACACTTCCTTGCTAGGATATAACATTTACAGATGTCTACGCATCGTAGCAATAGAGTTCTAATGCTACTTAAAACGAGATGTCGCACTTCATTACTTTGTTACGTGATAAGATATAATATTCATTGTGGAGTGTTACGTATACCTCGTATTCACTTCAAAAGAATGTAAATGCGACACTTCCTTGCTAGGAAATAGCCTCTGCAGATGTCTACGTATCGTAAGAATAGAGTACTAATACTTCTTAAAACTAGATGTCGCATCTCATTTCTGTGTTTCATGATAAGATATAATATCCATTGCGAATTGTTATGCATACCTCGTATTCACTTCAATGGAATGTAAATGCGACACTTCCATGCTAGGAAATAGCGTTCGCAGGTGTCTACGTACAGTAGCAATAGAGTCCTAATGCTTTTAGAACGCGATATCGCATCCAACTTCTATGTTTCATGATAAGATATAATATCCATTGCGAAGTGTCATGTGTACCTCGTATTCACTAAAGAAGAATGTAAATGCGACACTTGCATGCTAGGAAATAGCGTTTGCAGATGTCTACGTATCGTAGCAATAGATTTCTAATGCTACTTAAAACGAGATGTCGCATTTCATATCTATGTTTCGTGATAAGATATAATATTCATTGTGGAGTGTAATGTAAACCTCGTATTCACTTCAAAAGAATGTAAATGCGACACTTCCTTGCTAGGAAATAGCCTTTGCAGATGTCTACGTATCGTAAGAATAGAGTACTAATACTTCTTAAAACGAGATGTCGCATCTCATTTCTGTGTTTCATGATAAGATATAATATCCATTGCGAATTGTTATGCATACCTCGTATTCACTTCAATGGAATGTAAATGCGACACTTCCATGCTAGGAAATAGCGTTCGCAGGTGTCTACGTACAGTAGCAATAGAGTTCTAATGCTTCTTAAAACGCGATATCGCATCCCACGTCTACGTTTCATGATAAGATATAATATTCATTGCGAAGTGTCATGTATACCTCGATTTCACTACACAAGAATGTAAATGCGACACTTCCATGCTAGGAAATAGCGTTTGCAGATGTCTTCGTATCGAAGCAATAGGGTTCTAATGCTTCTCAAAACGCGATGTCGCATCTCATTTCTATGTTTCATGATCAGATATAATATTCATTGCGAAGTGTCATGTATACCTCGTATTCACTTCAAAAGGATGTAAATGCGACACTTCCTTGCTAGGAAATAGCGTTTCCAGATGACTACGTGTCTAAACAATAGAGTTCTAATGATTCTTAAAACGCGATATCGCATCTCACTTCTGTGTTTCATGATAAGATGTAATATTCATTCCGAGTGTCTTGTATACCTCGTATTCACTTCAAATGAATGTAAATGCGAGACTTCCTTGCTAAGAAATAGCGTTTGCAGATGTCGACGTATCGAAGAAATAGAGTTCTAGTGCTTCTTAAAACGCGGTATCGTATCTGATTTCTATGTTTCGTGATAAGATATTGGGTTGTCAACTAAGTAATTGCGGATTTTTTTTTTAAATCAAAGACAGTTTTTCATGGAACTAAGTAACTTTATTCTGTAATGTATTGCCCATTTTGATCAGTGATCTTTTGCCATCTTTCAGGCAGCATCATAATCCCGCGTTCTTAAAACTTCTGGTTTTTATTAGCAAAAAACTGAATCAGGTACGATTTGACAACATCATCATTTTTATTGAATTTTTTATCATTCAAGGAGTTTTGTAAAAATCGAAACAAAATGGAATCATGTGGTGCAAGATCAGGACTATATGGTGGATGTGGCAAAACATCCCAACCAAGCTCCAATAATTTTTGCCGTGTGACCAAAATGTTTGTGACCTTCCACTGTCATGATGGAATACAACACTTTTTGGATTTATCAGTTCTGGCGGATTTTCTTCAATTGCATTGTTTAATTTCATTTGTTGTTCAATGTAGACATCAGAATTGATTGTTAGGTTGGGCGGTAAGAGTACAAAGTATTGTAGACAATTCCTCTGAAATCCCACCAAACGGATGACAAAACCTTCTTTTGGTGAATATCAGCATTTGATGTTGTTTGAGTTGGTTCACCTGGCCTGCTCCATGATCTTTTTCGCTTGATATTGTTGCAAACAACCCACTTTTCATCGCCAGTTATCAGTCGTTTTAGAAATGGATCATTTTCATTACGTTTCTTTTGCAAATCGTAGCCGTTAAAGCATTGCGTTAAATGCGTTTCTTTCAGTTCGTGAGGAACCCATGTATCAAGTTTTTGAACATAGCCAAGTTGTTCTAAGTGATTTTCAATGCATGTATGTGATACATGAAGCTTCTCTGCAATCTCACGTGTTGTACTGTGACGATCTGAATTGATTATTGCTTTGATTAGGGCGTCATCAACTTCAACTGGCCGACCAGAGCGTTTTTCATCTATGAGTGAAAAATCACCAGAACGAAATTTGGCAAAGCAATTTTGACACTGCCGTTCTTTTAAGGCTTCGTCACCATAAACAGCACATAACTTTTTATGAGCTTGCGATGCGTTTTTCCCTTTGCGAAAATAAAAAAGCAAAATATGATGAAAATGATTCTTTTGATTCTCAATTTTTCAACGAAGGCCAAACGAAAACTACGCAACCGATAAAAAAACTTTTTTTACTGATTGACAGTTGAATTGGCAACTATCAAACAACAAAATGTGTTTTACATTTGTAACGCAAACCCAAAAATTCAACTGAAGCCATCTACGAGTGAAATCCGCAATTACTTTGTTGCCAACTCAATATAGTATTCATTGTGGAGTGTTATGTATACCTCGTATTCACTTCAAAAGAATGTGAATGCGACTCTTCCTTCCAAGGAAATATCGTCTGCAGATGTCTACGTGTCGTAGCAATAGAGTTCTAATGCTACTTAAAACGCGATACCGCATCTCATTTCTATGTTTCATGATAGGATATAATATTCATCGTGAAGTGTCATGTATACCACGCATACACTTCAAATGAATGTAATTGCGACACTTCCTTGCCAGGAAGTAGCGTTTGCAGATGTCTACGTAACGAAGCAATAGAGTTCTAATGCTTCTTTAAACGCGATATCGCATCTCATTCCATGTTTCATGTTAAGATTTAATATTCATTGTGGAGAGTTATGTATACCTCGTATTCACTTCAAAAGAATGTAAATGCGACACTTCCATTCTAGGAAATAGGGTTTGCAGATGTCTACGTATCGTAGCAATAGAGTTCTAATGCTTCTTAAACCGCGATATCGCATCTCACTTCTATGTTTCATGATAAGATACAATATTCATTGCGAAGTGTCATGTACCCCTCGTATTCACTTCAAAAGAATGTAAATGCGACACTTCCTTGCTAGGAAATATTGTTTGCAGATGTCTACGTATCACAGCAATAGAGTACTAATGCTTCTTAAAACGAGATGTCGCATTTCATTTCTATGCTTCGTAATAAGATATAATATTCATTGTGTAATGTTATGTATACCTCGTATTCACTTCAATGGAATGTAAGTGCGACATTTCCTTGCTAGGAAATAGAGGTTGCAGATGTCTACGTATATTAGCAATAGAGTTCTAATGCTTCTCAAAACGCGATATAGCACCTCATTCATATGTTTCATGATAAGATATAATATTCATTGCGACGTGACATGTATATCTCGTATTCACTTCAAAAGTATGTAAATGCGACACTTCCATGCTAGGAAATAGCGTTAGCAGATGTCTACGTATCGTAGCAATAGAGTTCTAATGCTTCCTAAAACGCGATATTGCATCTCACTTCGATGTTTCGAGATAAGATATAATATTCATTGCGAAGTGTCATGTATACCTCGTATTCACGTCAAAAGAATGTAAATGCGACACTTCCTTGCTAGGAAATAACATTTCCAGATGTCTACGCATCGTAGCAATAGAGTTATAGCGCTTCTTAAATCGCGATATCGCATCTCACTTCTATGTTTCGTAATAAGATATAATATTCATTGTAGAGTGTTATGTATACCTCGTATTCACTCCAAAAGAATGTAAATGCGACACTTCCATGCTAGGAAATATTGTTTGCAGATGTCTACGTATCGTAGCAATAGAGTTCTAATGCTCCTTAAAACACGATATCGCATCTCACTACTATGTTTAATGATAAGATATAATATTCATTGTGAAATGTCACATATACCCTGCATTCACTTCAAAAGAATGTAAATGCGACACTTACATGCTAGGAAATAGCGTTTGCAGATGTCTACGCATCGTAGCAATAGAGTTATAGCGCTTCTTAAATCGCGATATCGCATCTCACTTCTATGTTTCGTGATAAGATATAATATTTATTGTAGAGTGTTATGTATACCTCGTATTCACTTCAAAAGAATGTAAATGCGACACATCCATGCTAGGATATATTGTTTGCAGATGTCTACGTATCGTAGCAATAGATTTCTAATGCTCCTTAAAACGCGATGTCGCATCTCACTTCTATGTTTAATGATAAGATATAATATTCATTGCGAAATGTCATGTATACCTTGTATTCACTTCAAAAGAATGTAAATACGACACGTACATGCTAGGAAATAGCGTTTGCAGATGCCTACGTATCGTAGAATTTGAGTTCTAATGCTGCTTAAATCGCGATATCGCATCTCATTTCTGTGTTTCGTGATAAGTTATAATATTCATTCCGAAGTGTCATGTATACCTCGAATTCCCTTCAGAAGAATGTAAATGCGACACTTTGATAGTAGGAAATAGCGTCTGCAGATGTCTCCGCATCGAGCCCATAGAGTTCTAATGCTTCTTAAAACGCGATATCGCATCTCTCTTCTATGTTTCATGATAAGATATAATATTCATTGCGAAGTGTCATGTATACCTCGTATTCTCTCCAAGCGAATGTAAATGCGACACTTCCTTGCTAGGAAATGGAGTTTTCAGATGTCTACGTATCGTAGCAATAGAGTTCTAATGCTACTTAATTCGCGAAATCGCATCTATTTTCTATGTTTCGTGATAAGATATAATATTCATTGCGAAATTTTAGGTATGCCTCGTCTGCACTTCAAAGGTATGTAAATGCCACACATTCTTGCTAGGATATGCGTTTCCAGATGCCTACGTATCGAAGCAATAGAGTTCTAGTGCTTCTTAAATCGTGATACCGCATCTCATTTCTATGTTTCATGATAATATATAATAGTCATTGCGAAGTGTTATGTATACCTCGTCTACACCATAAGTAAACGTAAGTGCGACACTTCCTTGCTAGGAAATAGCGTTTCCATTTGCTTACTTATCGGAGCAATAGAGTTCTATTGCTTCGTTCAACACGATGTCGCAAGTCATTTCAATGATTCATGGTAAATTGCAATGTTCTATGCAATATGTTACATTTATCTGCATCTAGACCTTAGAAGGATGTGAATCCTATACTTACTTGCAACAGAATATCGTTTCCAGATCTCTACGTGTCCAAGCAAGGCATTTCTAATACTTTAATCAGCGCGATGTCGCATCTCATTTCAACGTTTCAATGCAAAGAATCTGTAATCATATATCCATAACATTGTGCTTAGCTGTTAGAGGTCTTCAATAGAATGTGAACTATATAATTCCATGCAACGGTATGGCGCTCCGTAGTGTCTATCTGTTAAAGCAATCGAGCTAAAATCCTCCATGTAATGCGCTGGCGCATCCCATTTCATCGTTTCAAAGTAAGAATGCTGTAATCTCTTATGCATAGCTCTATGCTTATCTGCTTTAAAACTTCATAAGAATGTAAATTCTACAGCTCCATGCAACAGGATTGCCCTTCGTAGTGTCTACATGTCGAGACAATAGAGTACTAATGCATTATACAATGCCATGACTCATCTCATTTCAACGTTTCGAATTAAGTAAGCTGTAATCTTCTATGAAAAGCATTATAATTATCTGCTTCTATTCTACAATAGAATGTGAATTCTATAGATCCAAGCAACAGGAGGGCAGGCCCTCCACCATCCTACTGCCTTCCCTGATGCGAGCAAAGGATTCCCAGGGCCACTCATACCGCGACCAACATCTATCTTATACTCTAACCGATTCATCGTTATGCGTTTTCCATTAAGCTTGCCGGGATCAGTGATATTGATTCGCTCAATCTAAATTATTATTTTCTTTTTAAGTTTCTCGATTTTTTTAGTTTCTCTCACGATATCGTCTATTTCGTTATACCTTACCCTTACAGTATGGTATATAATCTGTTGTTTGATATTTCTAGGATTTCCTCTTAATAAATGCAATGCTTCCACATATTTTCTTTCTCTTTCTCTTTAGTTACATTGTTGTTATTTTATGCTTTTCACCCTCCACATTCCCTCTCTACACCATCTCGGAACAGGCTTTATACGATTACTGCAGGATGACGCCCCGGTCTCGTTACACCGAGATCGAGTGTTCTCTCTTGCATCCGTTGATTTATATATGTTATATATTGGAGAATATTTCCTTTTATCCTTTGTATTCTTCCAATGAAATTACATAGACGGAGGTACGAGCTAGTTCTGCACGTCTATTTGAAACAACATTAAATCACCTTGTTAAACAATAATATATTAAATGTGACTTGGACTTTTAAATTTGAATTTATAAACATCTAACAGGTAAATATGTTTTTCTTACTATTCATATCATTATACATTCAGTGATTTATTGTGTGCTGTGATTTGATATATTAACTGCTTGATTATATTTTGCAATGAACTTTGCGTACCAAACATTGTTTTTACTCCTGATGGGAGTGGATAGTTCTTCGTTTTATATTCTTATATCGCATTCATTATAAAAGTATATGATATCCTTCTTATGCAGTCATGTATAATTATGTAGTGTGACGGTTTTTCCCGTTTCAATCCTCAACAAAAGGGTATATAGAACCAATAATAACGGGGTATCCAGAAGTTTAATCCGGGGTTATATCGGGGTACAGAATATCCGCGTGATTCGGCAACGCGCAGTACAGAACAATAAATTTCCTATCCAGCGAGTATTTCGAAGCTGCGAGGCTGGGTCTTTTTGGGCGCCAGCTACTCAAAAAGTAGCAAAAACTAGTAAACCACGCAACCCGGGGAAACCCGGTTCAAGATAACCCTCGAAATTTCGAAATACTCTTTCGCTCGACTGCTTCTAGCCGAGTGCGCAAATTAGGGTCGCGGGATACTGAACTCACGGCTTCTTTCTAGATTGCCTCGACGCGGTATTACAAAAGGGTATACGACACGCCGCGAATGACCGGGGATCACCACCCGTTATACAATACAAATTACAATACGCGATATCACAATTGCGGCAGGGAACAAATGGGACGCTTTAGCGTATAAGGACTCACGTTCTCGTTTCCAACAAGTATGGATCTCGTTCAGTCCGTCTACCTCTCTCTCTCTCTCTCTCTCTCTCTCTCTCTCTCTCGCTAAGTAGTCGCTAAGTCGTTCAGAAGAATAAGAGGCTGTCTTCGTGCTGGCTAGCTCATTATATAGGTTTCCTGGGGGTCTTCGGATCCCCTTAGATCCTCCTTAGGGCTCCTTGATGGGGTAGGGCAATACGCTTCGGTATTGTTCGGGGCATCGATCGGTGGATTTCGGCGATCTTCCCTGATCGCACCCTCTGGTGTGTCTAGAGGGGGTCCTCTGGATTATTTGAACTGCGGCGCGTGTCGCGCGCCGCGCTTTCCACGGCTCACCTGCAATTCCGCTGCGCATCTTGAGTTTTCCTCTCCATGGGCTCAAGGGAGGGGTAGAGGTCCTTCTCACACCCGAGAACCATCCTGTTTGTCTCCATGGACTATGGCAGCGGTCTTATCGTTGCAGAGCTCTGGGTCGTATCCTTCGGGCTTCAGGGTCTCTTCTTGCTCACTTCCCGACTCCTCCACCTTCGAGCCCGTCGCGCTACCTCGGCGTACAGCCCTTCCGCGAACCTGCGGTCTTATTATCCGCCGAAGAGGCGTCTTATGGGTCGCTTCTTCCATCAGCTCGCCAGTCTTATCCGTCGAACGGAGAGAGAGGAACGAACGGGGGGGGGGGGGGGGGAAGGTTCTACCATCGTGTATTTCACACTCCTCGCAAATACAGCTATCGCAATGGTCCGTGTCGCGGTTCTCGCATGGGTGGTGATCTGCGAGCTAGTCTAACCGAAGCAGGGGGGGGGGGGGGTGAGCGAGCCTTGTGACGTCACCACGTCACAGTACATACAAATTTGCGATTAAGTAGCTATGTGTTCAAATTCAATTCCGAATAATGCACTAAAAAGCATCCCAGATAACAAACGGCAAGATGGTAGCGACACCATGCCGGCACTATATTGCCACTTCCGAGGAGTGTCAACTGATTCGTAGTCATCTGTGACCGGATTCGTTAACTAAAATGCCAGAACGTGTTACCAGCACGTTCTAGACAAGCGAATCGCACAGCACCAGCACCATGGTGACACGCGTATCATCGCTCCATTCATGAATCTCCTCAGCAATGACGCAGGATCACATTTGGCAATGGGGAACCTGTGCTTTCATACAAATTAGAACCGTTAGATGTCAGTAGATGTTCAGCATATGAGTATTGATAGACATTTTGATGGTCGTTTTCCTATATTTATAGTTATTGAGCGAGTCGTATATATTTCTTTCAATCCATCATAGACTAAAAATATTAATTATAAAAAAAATATTACTTATAAAATAAAAATTCATGCTGTTGCGTCCCTAACTTCGCCTTGTGTAATTTTTGAAATAACATGCTGTCATCGTATTTAATGTAACCCTCAATTGCATGAATTTGCAACAATAAATTGAAGAAAATATGTATAAAATAAGTGTGTATATTTTTATGACAAAGTAATTATCGACTTTATGGAAAAAATCGCCCTATCGAGCTAGTTTATAGAAAATAATAAAATCGAGTTCTTATATCTTTGTTTTGTGCCGGTGTATCTATTTTGGAATCAAAATAAGTAAATTGCACAGTTTAGTTATTTTTCATATTTGCTTATAATTTTTATGGAAACAGCTTCCCCATTAGTAAATGTCAGCCTACGCCACAACCACGCGTGTAGCTATGGTGAGCTGATAGTGTCATTGTCACGGCCGTGTTGCCCGTGTGCTATATCTCGGTGCTTTAATAGAGATATCTAAGAACATAAGTAATTTGTAAGTAACACATCTTTTCTCTTTGAAATATTTGCCTTTGCATAGAATAGAACGTATAGATATAATGGCCTGTTTTGTACCCATTTCGGTCCAATTCTATTATAGCCTTTGAGCAGAAGTAATATTGATTATACTTGATTTTTGCAATAGTTCTTTGATTAACAGATTTTATTAACCTAGAATCATCGTTTGACGGATGTATCAATCTACTTTGTAGCTCCATCAGTTTCTTTTTCTGCTCGCTACTTTCCATTTTCAGTTCCGTATACTTATCCTTTATCACCATCATATATGTTGCGTAAAATTACAATAACTTTTTGTCCTCAAATTTTGCGGATATTTCAATTAAATTTCCTTTGATTGAATAAACTGAAATTAAAGAACAGTGGCACGTACCATTTCTTGGAAACGTTGTATCGTAATTTGCATCTGACTGTTTTGAAAGGCACGCACTTTACTTAACGTTTGCAATGATACGGTTAGCGAAATAAAGAAATATTCTACTTTCGAAATTGTTGGCTCTTGTAATTCTAAGGCAAATATATTCATCTGTCGACATCGTGAACATTGTTTTTTGGCAAAATTCCAGAAAAACAAATATACTATGAGTAAAATAATAAACATCATAATATTAAATTTAACTCTGTTCATCGTTGCCTTGTTGGACACATCCATAACAATATACAGGGTGGGGCAGTAATAAGTAGCACCTCAGATATCCACGAAACTATAAGTTTCATAGAAGTTTTTGCTAATATAAAATTGCATAGTACAAAGGGGCCATCCGTTGATGAAAATAGTTTTTTTGTAAGTGGAGTTATGTTGGACATATGAAGGTTACCTTCATTTTTTAAAATGAATTGGTATGTCCATTCTTCCGTAATACGATAGAGCATTTTAAAGCAAGTTTAACGATCTGTAACATGAAGGCATTGAAGGTTACAAAAAGTAAAGAAAGGCGATAATACTCACGGTTTTGATAGTAAATGAAACATACGTATTGTGAACAGTGGTGCAAGGCTTAATACTTACCGTTTACTTCACTGTGAATAAACACTTTTCGAAGGGCATTTCAATAGTTTGCAGCATAAGTTAAACATGATAAGATTAGTATTGAAAAATCGGTTCGAATACGTTTGGTTAGGCTGTTCTTTGTGTCGTTCATTTTATATAAGTACTGAGCTGCGGATTCCTGAGGACAGCTCACAAAATTGTTGAACTATGGAAGATTATCATTGTGAATTTGAATCAAAAGGTAATTAATTTCCATTAGATTGTAAACAGATCTCAATGTTTCATTTTAGATAGTAAGATTAAATACTCTTTACAAAACTACAAGAATGGATACATACCTTTCTGTTATTATTACTTCATAAAGAATTATAATTGCAATTATATAGTTCATTACGATAAAAGATGTTTCTCAGAAAATTCTAAATATTAAATAAAAGAATCAAGTAAAACATTTTTAATAATTACGAATATGAAAAATACTTGAACATTCCAATAGAAAGATGTCTAAACAGGAGCTAGAAAAGTCAAACATTCAATTTCAATTCCAGAATTCATCTATAAGAGGTAAAATGTTTCGAAAGCTTTAATTACAGTCTTTAATGCAAGCAGTTGGGCAGTATTTCAATTTTTAAGAAAATTGATGAAAGTCAACCATTTTGAAGTGGTCAGAATCTTTGTCGTTTGAGCAATAAGTGAATAACAAATAACTGAATAAATTCCAGGCTTAAAAACTTATGGATTAAATCCTATGCAGACTCGTTTATGAGCGAGTTACTAAATAATAATCCACACTAAGTCATCATTTTAAAACTTAAACGATTACATCTCGCGAACTTTCAAAGATATCAGAAGCGTGAAAAGTATGTGGTTTATCAAAAACTCTTCTAAAAGAACGGACGAAGCCAATAGAAATCTTTGTTGAAGTAAGCAAGTTCTAAAGTTCTAAGCAACGCGATGGCCCTTATCTGCCTATGTTTCATAGCAAGTAAGTTCTGAATTTCTATGAAATCCGATGGAATTCCTCACTACTAACGTTTCAAAGTAAGTTCTCAAATTCTCAATTCTACGTTTAAAACTGTGTGTGTTCTATATATCTATGTAAAGTGATGGTTCCTATTAGTTGTGACGGAAACCTATATATAGTAAGTCAGGGAAACTCGAAGGGGTTAATTATCTAAATGCTTTAAGGTGTAAAACGTACTTTAATCTAAAGCAATCTATGGTTCCAAGGTATCCGCTCACGTACAACTTTTCTTGGGCTCCAGCTGCTCAGAAAGTAGCAAAGGAATAGACTACACGACCCCGAGAACCCTGGAGCGGAACAACCCTTGAAACTTCGAAATGCTCCTCTTCTCGACTACGCCTAGCCAAGTACACACACTCAGGTCGCGAGATACTGAAGTCACGGCATGTTTATTTATGGTCTCGACGTGGGTTTAACTAACAAGGGCTACGGGAAACTACGCAACACGCCACAAATTACCGGGTATCATAACTCGCTTCACGATATAAGATACAATATACAATATGCGACACAAGAAATGGGACGCTTTAGTGAATAAGCTCTCACGTTCTCTTCTTCAGGTTCCTTGAATTCGCTGGTGGTCCTCGGGTCTCCTGCATCCTCCTCGGGGCTCCTTGGTGGAGTGGGCTGTAGGCTTCGGTATGGTTCGGGTCCATCGATCAGTGGATTTCGGCGATTTCCTCTTCTCGCCCCCTTGGGTGTCCCCGAGGGGATCCTCCTCATCATTTAAATTGCGTAGCGCCTCGCGCGCCGCGCTCCCATGGCCCACCTGCAGGGCCGCTGGACTTTTGACTTCTCTTTAGGGGGTTAAGGATGGTTGAGGACCTTCTCACATCCCAGAGCATTATAAAGCACAAAAGCAGATAAGCATAATGCGATGCATAGAGCTTTACAACCTTCTAACTTACTTTGAACTGTTTATATGAAATGCGATATTGAGGTGCATGAAGCATGACAAATTAAATGCTTCGGCACCTGGACATCTAGAAACGCTATCCCCGGGCAAGAAAGTGTAGGGTTCACACTCAATTCATGTGCAGAAGCAGATAAACATAACGCGATGCTATGAATACTACATCTTATCATGAAATATAGAAGTAAGATGCGCAGCCGCGTTTTACGAAGCATCAGAACTCTATTGTTTCAAAACCTTCAGATATAGAAACAAAATTCCGTAGCAAGGAAGTGATGCATTTACATTCATTTGAAGTGTAGAGGAGATACACATAACGCGTTGCATTGAAATTACATCTTATCATGTGACTTAGATCTGATATGCGATATCGCGTTTTATAAAGAGTTAGAAATCTATTGCTTCGATGCGTAGACATCTAGAAACGCAATTTCCTAGCCAAGAAGTGTGGCATTTGCATGCTTTTGAAGTGTAGACGAGGTATACATTACACTTCGCAATGAATATTATATCTTATCATGAAACACAGAAATGAGATGCTAGTGCTTCGATACGTACATATCTGGAAATGCATTTCCTAGCAAGTATGTGTGGCATTTATAATCTTTTGAAGTGTAGACGAGGTATACATAACACTTCGCAATGAATATTATATCTTATCATGAAACATAGAAATAAGATCCGATATCGGGTTTTAAGAAGCAATAGAAATACATTGCTTCGATACGTGGACATCTGGAAACGCATTTCCTAGCAAGGATACGTGGCATTTTCATTCCTTTGAAGAGGATGTATGCAACACGTCCCGATGAATATTATATCTTACCATGAAACATAGAAATGAGATGCGGTATCGAGTTTTAAGAAGCATTAGATCTCCATTTCTTCGATATGTAGACATCTGGAAATGCATTTCCTAGCAAGGAAGTGTGCATTTACATTCTTTTGAAGTGTAGACGAGGTATAAATAACACTTCGTAATGAATATTGTATTATATCATGAAACATAGAATTGCGATGCGACATCGCGTTTTAAGGAGCAATAGAACTCCACTGCTTCGATAGGTAGATATCTGCATACGCTACTATCTGGCAAGAAAGTGTGGCATTTACATTCTTTTGAAGTGTAGACAAGGTATGCATAACACTACGCAATGAATATTATATCTTATCACGAAATATAGAAATGTGATGCGATATACCGATTTAAGTAGCACTTGAACTCTATTGCTACGATACGTAGACATCTGCAAACGCTATTTCCTAGCAAGCAATAGTCGCATTTACATTCTTTTGAAGTGAATACGAGGTATACAGGACACTTCGCAATGAATATTATATCTTATCATGAAACATAGAAGAGAGATGCGATATCGCGATTTAAGTAGCATTAGAACTCTATTGCTACAATACGTAGACATCTGAATACGCCATTTCCTAGCAAGGAAGTGTCGCATTTACATTCGTTTGGAGAGAATACGTGGTATACATGACACTTCTTAAGGAATATTATATCTTATCATGAAACATAGAAGAGAGATGCGATATCGCGTTCTAAGAAGCATTAGAACTCTATGGCCTCGATGCGGAGACATCTGCAAACGCTATTTCCTAGCATGGAAGTGTCGCACTTACATTCTTTTGAAGTGAATACGAGGTATACATGACACTTCGCAATGAATATTAAATCTTATCACGAAACATATAAATGAGATGCGATATCGCGATTTAAGTAGCATTAGAACGCTATTGCTACGATACGTAGACTTCTGCAAACGCTATTTCCTAGCAAGCAATAGTCGCATTTACATTCTTTTGAAGTGAATACGAGGTATACATGACACTTCGCAATGAATATTATATCTTATCATGAAACATAGAAGAGAGATGCGATATCGCGTTTTAAGAAGCATTAGAACGCTATTGCTACGATACGTAGACTTCTGCAAACGCTATTTCCTAGCAAGCAATAGTCGCATTTACATTCTTTTGAAGTGAATACGAGGTATACATGACACTTCGCAATGAATATTATATCTTATCACGAAACATAGGAATGAGATGCGAAATCGCGATTTATGAAGCATTAGAACTCTATTGCTACGATACGTAGACATCTGAATACGCTATTTCCTAGCTAGGAAGTGTCGCATTTACATTCGTTTGGAGTGAATACGAGGTATACACGACACTTCGCAATGAATATTATATCTTATCATGAAGCATAGAAACGGGATGCAATATCGCGTTTTGAGAAGCACTACAACTCTATTGCTACGATGCGTAGGCATCTGCAAACGCTATTTCCTAGTATGGAAGTGTCGCATTTACATTCTTTTGAAGTGAATATGAGGTACACATGACACTTCGCAATGAGTATTGTATCTCATCATGAAACATAGAAGTGAGATGCGATATCGCGTTTTAAGAAGCATTAGAACACTATTGCCTCGATGCGGAGATATCTGCAAACGCTATTTCCTATCAAGGAATAGTCGGATTTACATTCTTTTAAAGCGAATACGAGGTATACATGACACTTTGCAATGAATATTATATCTTATCATGAAACATAGAAGTGAGATGCGATATCGCGTTTTAAGAAGCATTAGAACTCTATAGCCTCGACGCGTAGACATCTGCAAACGCTATTTCCTAGTATGGAAGTGTCGCATTTACATTCTTTTGAAGTGAATACGAGGTATACATGACACTTCGCAATGAATATTGTATATCATCATGAAACATAGAAGTGAGATGCGATATCGCGTTTTAAGAAGCATTAGAACACTATTGCCTCGATGCGGAGATATCTGCAAACGCTATTTCCTAGCATGGAAGTGTCGCATTTACATTCCTTTGAAGTGAATACGAGGTGTACATGACACTTCGCAATTAATATTATATCTTATCACGAAACATAGAAATGAGAGGCGATATCGCGATTTAAGTAGCCTTAGAACTCTATTGCTACAATACGTAGACATATGAATACGCCATTTCCTAGCTGGGAAGTGTCACATTTACATTCGTTTGGAGTGAATACGAGGTATACGTGACACTTCGCAATGAATATTATATCTTATCATGATGCATAGAAATGAGATGCGATATCGCGTTTTAAGAGGCATTAGAACTCTATTGCTACGATCCGTAGACATCCGCAAACGCTATTTCCTAGCAAGCAATAGTCGCATTTACATTCTTTTGAAGTGAATACGAGGTATACATGACACTTCGCAAGGAACATTATATCTTATCATGTAACATAGAAGTGAGATGCGATATCGCGTTTTAAGAAGCATTAGATCCCTGTTGCTCGATGCGTAGACATCTGCAGACGCTATTTCCTAGCAAGGTATAGTCGCATTTACATTCTTTTGAAGTGAATACGAGGTATACATGTCACTTCGGAATGAATATTATAACTTATCACGAAACATATAAATGTGATGCGATATCGCGATATAAGAAGCATTAGAACCCTATTGCTATGATACGTAGGCATCTGCAAACGCTATTTCCTAGCAAGGGAGATTCGCATTTCCATTCTTTTGAAGTGAATACGAGGTATACATGACACTTCGCAAAGAACATTATATCTTATCACGAAGCACAGAAATGATATGCTATATCGCGGTCCAAGAAGCATTAGAACTCTATTGCTACGATACGTATTCATCTGCAAACGCTATTTCCTAGCAAGGAATAGTCGCATTTACATTCTTTTGAAGTGAATACGATGTATACATGACACTTCGCAATGAATATTATATCTTATCATGAAACATAGATGTGAGATGCGATATCGCGTTTTAAGAAGCATTAGAACTCTATGGCCTCGATGCGGAGACATCTGCAAACGCTATTTCCTAGCATGGAAGTGTCGCACTTACATTCTTTTGAAGTGAATACGGGGTATACACGACACTTCGCAATGAATATTATATCTTATCACGAAACATATAAATGAGATGCGATATCGCGATTTAAGTGGCATTAGAACGCTATTGCTACGATACGTAGACATCTGCAAACGCTATTTCCTAGCAAGCGTTAGTCGCATTTACATTCTTTTGAAATGAATACGAGGTGTACATGACACTTCGCAATGAATATTATATCTTATCACGAAACATAGAAATGAGATGCGATATCGCGATTTAAGTATCATTAGAACTCTATTGCTACGATACGTAGACATCTGAATACGCTATTTCCTAGCAAGGAAGTGTCGCATTTACATTCGTTTGGAGAGAATACGTGGTATACATGACACTTCTTAAGGAATATTATATCTTATCATGAAACATAGAAGAGAGATGCGATATCGCGTTTTAAGAAGCATTAGAACCCTATAGCCTCGATGCGGAGACAACTGCAAACGCTATTTCCTAGCATGGAAGTGTCGCACTTACATTCTTTTGAAGTGAATACGAGGTATACATGACACTTCGCAATGAATATTATTTCTTATCACGAAACATATAAATGAGATGCGATATCGCGATTTAAGTAGCATTAGAACTCTATTGCTACGATACGTAGACATATGCAAACGCTATTTCCTAGCAAGCAATAGTCGCATTTACAATCTTTTGAAGTGAATACGAGGTATACATGACACTTCGCAATGAAAATTAAATCTTATCATGAAACATAGAAGAGAGATGCGATATCGCGTTTTAAGAAGCATTAGAACGCTATTGCTACGATACGTAGACTTCTGCAAACGCTATTTCCTAGCAAGCAATAGTCGCATTTACATTCTTTTGAATTGAATACGAGGTGTACGTGACACTTCTGAATGAATATTATATCTTATCACGAAACATAGAAATGAGATGCGAAATCGCGATTTATGTAGCATTAGAACTCTATTGCTACGATACGTAGACATCTGAATACGCTATCTCCTAGCTAGGAAGTGTCGCATTTACATTCGTTTGGAGTGAATACGAGGTAAACGTGACACTTCGCAATGAATATTATATCTTATCATGAAGCATAGAAATGAGATGCGATATCGCGTTTTGAGAGGCATCCGAACGCTATTGCTACGATACGTAGGCTTCTGCAAACGCTATTTCCTAGCAAGCAATAGTCGCAGTTACATTCTTGTGAAGTGAATACGGGGTATACACGACACTTCGCAATGAATATTATATCTTATCACGAAACATATAAATGAGATGCGATATCGCGATTTAAGTAGCATTAGAACGCTATTGCTACGATACGTAGACATCTGCAAACGCTATTTCCTAGCAAGCATTAGTCGCATTTACATTCTATTGAAGTGAATACGAGGTGTACATGACACTTCGCAATGAATAATATATCTTATCACGAAACATAGAAATGAGATGCGATATCGCGATTTAAGTAGCATTAGAACTCTATTGCTACAATACGTAGACATCTGGATACGCCATTTCCTAGCAAGGAAGTGTCGCATTTACATTCGTTTGGAGAGAATACGTGGTATACATGACACTTCGCAATGAATATTATATCTTATCATGAAACATAGAAGAGGGATGCGATATCGCGTTTTAAGAAGCATTAGAACGCTATTGCTACGATACGTAGACTTCTGCAAACGCTATTTCCTAGCAAGCAATAGTCGCATTTACATTCTTTTGAAGTGAATACGAGGTATACATGACACTTCGCAATGAATATTATATCTTATCACGAAACATAGGAATGAGATGCGAAATCGCGATTTATGAAGCATTAGAACTCTATTGCTACGATACGTAGACATCTGAATACGCTATTTCCTAGCTAGGAAGTGTCGCATTTACATTCGTTTGGAGTGAATACGAGGTATACACGACACTTCGCAATGAATATTATATCTTATCATGAAGCATAGAAACGGGATGCAATATAGCGTTTTGAGAAGCACTACAACTCTATTGCTACGATGCGTAGGCATCTGCAAACGCTATTTCCTAGTACGGAAGTGTCGCATTTACATTCTTTTGAAGTGAATACGAGGTATACATGACACTTCGCAATGAATATTGTATCTCATCATGAAACATAGAAGTGAGATGCGATATCGCGTTTTAAGAAGCATTAGAACACTATTGCCTCGATGCGGAGATATCTGCAAACGCTATTTCCTATCAAGGAATAGTCGGATTTACATTCTTTTGAAGCGAATGCGAGGTATACATGACACTTTTCAATGAATATTATATCTTATCATGAAACATAGAAATGAGAGGCGATATCGCGATTGAAGTAGCATTAGAACTCTATCGCTACGATACGTAGACATCTGCAAACGCTATTTCCTAGCATGGAAGTGTCGCACTTACATTCTTTTGAAGTGAATACGAGGTATACATGACACTTCGCAATGAATATTAAATCTTATCACGAAACATATAAATGAGATGCGATATCGCGATTTAAGTAGCATTAGAACTCTATTGCTACGATACGTAGACATCTGCAAACGCTATTTCCTAGCAAGCAATAGTCGCATTTACAATCTTTTGAAGTGAATACGAGGTATACATGACACTTCGCAATGAAAATTATATCTTATCATGAAACATAGAAGAGAGATGCGATCTCGCGTTTTAAGAAGCATTAGAACGCTATTGCTACGATACGTAGACTTCTGCAAACGCTATTTCCTAGCAAGCAATAGTCGCATTTACATTCTTTTGAAGTGAATACGAGATATACATGACACTTCGCAATGAATATTGTATCTTATCACGAAACATAGAAATGAGATGCGAAATCGCGATTTATGTAGCATTAGAACTCTATTGCTACGATACGTAGACATCTGCAAACGCTATTTCCTAGCAAGCAAT
The DNA here is from genome assembly GCF_050948175.1 of Xylocopa sonorina. NCBI lineage: Eukaryota > Metazoa > Arthropoda > Insecta > Hymenoptera > Apidae > Xylocopa > Xylocopa sonorina. Next base: position 678,023 of record NW_027490146.1, read on the forward strand.
AGTCGCATTTACAATCTTTTGAAGTGAATACGAGGTATACATGACACTTCGCAATGAAAATTATATCTTATCATGAAACATAGAAGAGAGATGCGATATCGCGTTTTAAGAAGCATTAGAAAGCTATTGCTACGATACGTAGACTTCTGCAAACGCTATTTCCTAGCAAGCAATAGTCGCATTTACATTCTTTTGAAGTGAATACGAGGTATACATGACACTTCGCAATGAATATTATATCTTATCACGAAACATATAAACGAGATGTGATATCTAGATTTAAGTAGCATTAGAACGCTTTTGCTACGATACGTAGTCATCTGCAAACGCTATTTCCTAGCAAGGAATAGTCGCATTTACATTCTTTTGAAGTGAATACGAGGTACACATGACACTTCGCAATGAATATTATATCATATCATGATGCATATAAATGAGATGCGATATCGCGTTTTCAGAAGCATTAGAACCCTATTGCCTCGATGCGGAGATATCTGCAAACGCTATTTCCTGGAATGGAAGTGTCGCATTTACATTCTCTTGAAGTGAATTCGAGGTATACATGTCTCTTCGGAATGAATATTATAATTTATCACGAAACATAGAAATGAGATGCGATATCGTGATCTAAGAAGCATTAGAACTCTATTGCTACGATACGTAGGCATCTGCAAACGCCATTTCCTAGCAAGGAAGATTCGCATTTACATTCTTTTGAAGTGAAAATGAGGTATACATGACACTTCGCAAAGAACATTATATCTTATCGTGAAACATAGAAGTGAGATGCGGTATCGCGTTTTAAGAAGCATTAGAACTCTATTTCCTCGACGCGTAGAGATCTGCAGACGCTATTTCCTAGCATGGAAGTGTCGCACTTACATTCTTTTGAAGTGAATACGAGGTATACATGACACTTCGCAATCAACATTATATCTTATCATGTGACATAGAATTGGGATGCGATATCGCGTTTTAAGAAGCATTAGAACTCTATTGCCTCGACGCGTAGAGATCTGGAGACGCTATTTCCTAGCATGGAAGTGGCGCATTTACATTCGTTTGGAGTGAATAGGAGGTATACATGACTCTTCGCAATGAATATTATATCTTATCACGAAACATATAAACGAGATGTGATATCTAGATTTAAGTAGCATTAGAACGCTATTGCTACGATACGTAGTCATCTGCAAACGCTATTTCCTAGCAAGCAATAGTCGCATTTACATTCTTTTGACGTGAATACGAGGTATGCATGACACTTCTCAATGAATATTATATCTTATCACGAATCGTATAGATGAGATGCGTTATCGTGTTTTAAGAAGCATTAGAACTCTATTCCTACGATACGTAGGCATCTCCAAACGCTATCTCCTAGCAAGGAATAGTCGCATTTACATTCTTTTGAAGTGAATACGAGGTACACATGACACTTCGCAATGAATATTATATCATATCATGATGCATATAAATGAGATGCGATATCGCGTTTTCAGAAGCATTAGAACCCTATTGCCTCGATGCGGAGATATCTGCAAACGCTATTTCCTAGCAAGGATGTGTCACACTTACATTTTTTTGAAGTGAATGCGAGGTATACAGGACACATCGCGATGAATATTATATCTTATCATGAAACATAGAAGTGAGATGCGATATCGCGTTTTAAGAAGCATTAGAACTCTATTGCCTCGATGCGTAGACATCTGCAGACGCTATTTCCTAGCAAGGATGTGTCGCACTTACATTTCTTTGAAGTGAATACGAGGTATACATGACACTTCGCAATAAATATTATATCTTATCATGAAACATAGAAGAGAGATGCGATATCGCGTTTTAAGAAGCATTAGAACCCTACGGCCATGATGCGGAGACATCTGCAAACGCTATTTCCTAGCATGGAAGTGTCGCACTTACACTCTTTTGAAGTGGATACGAGGTGTACATGACACTTCGCAATGAATATTATATCTTATCACGAAACATAGAAATGAGATTCGATATCGCGATCTAAGAAGCATTAGAACTCTGTTGCTACGATACGTAGACATTTGCAAACGCTATTTTCTAGAAAACAATAGTCGCATTTACATTCTTTTGAAGTGAATACGAGGTATACATGACACTTCGCAATGAGTACTATATCTTATCATGAAACGTAGAAGAGAGATGCGATATCGCGTTGTGAGAAGCATTAGAACTCTATGGCCTCGATGCGGAGACATCTGCAAACACTATTTCCTAGCATGGAAGTGTCGCATTTACATTCTTTCGAAGTGAATTCGAGTTATACGTGTCACTTCAGAATGAATATTATAACTTATCACGAAACATAGAAGTGAGATGCGATATCGCGTTTTAAGAAGCATTAGAACTCTATTGCCTCGATGCGTAGACATCTGCAGACGCTATTTCCTAGCAAGGATGTGTCGCACTTACATTTCTTTGAAGTGAATACGTGGTATACATGACACTTCGCAATGAATATTATATCTTATCATGAAACATAGAAGAGAGATGCGATATCGCGTTTTAAGAAGCATTAGAACCCTACGGCCTTGATGCGGAGACATCTGCAAACGCTATTTCCTAGCATGGAAGTGTCGCACTTACACTCTTTTGAAGTGGATACGAGGTGTACATGACACTTCGCAATGAATATTATATCTTATCACGAAACATAGAAATGAGATGCGATATCGCGATCTAAGAAGCATTAGAACTCTGTTGCTACGATACGTAGGCATCAGCAAACGCTATTTCCTAGCAAGGAATAGTCGCATTTACATTCTTTTGAAGTGAATACGAGGTATACATGACACTTCGCAATGAATACTATATCTTATCATGAAACATAGATGTGAGATGCGATATCGCGTTTTAAGAAGCATTAGAACCCTATGGCCTCGATGCGGAGACATCTGCAAACGCTATTTCCTGGCATGGAAGTGTCGCACTTACATTCTTTTGAAGTGAATACAAGGTATACATGACACTTCGCAATGAATATTATATCTTATCATGAAACATAGAAGAGAGATGCGATTTCGCGTTTTAAGAAGCATTAGAACCCTATGGCCTTGATGCGGAGACATCTGCAAACGCTATTTCCTAGCATGGAAGTGTTGTACTTACACTCTTTTGAAGTGAATACGAGGTATACATGACATTTCTCAATGAATATTATATCTTATCACGAAACATAGAAAAGAAATGCGACATCTCGTTATAAGATGAATCAGGACTCTATTGCTATGATACGTAGGCATGTGCGAACGCTATTTCCTAGGATGGAAACGTCGCATTTACATTCTTTTGAAGTGAATACGAGGTATACATGACACTTCGCAATGAACATTATATCTTATCATGTAACATTGAAGAGAGATGCGATATCGCGTTGTGAGAAGCATTAGAACTCTATGGCCTCGATGCGGAGACATCTGCAAACACTATTTCCTAGCATGGAAGTGTCCCATTTACATTCTTTCGAAGTGAATTCGAGTTATACATGTCACTTCAGAATGAATATTATAACTTATCACGAAACATAGAAGTGAGATGCGATATCGCGTTTTAAGAAGCATTAGAACTCTATTGCCTCGATGCGTAGACATCTGCAGACGCTATTTCCTAGCAAGGATGTGTCGCACTTACATTTCTTTGAAGTGAATACGAGGTATACATGACACTTCGCAATGAATATTATATCTTATCATGAAACATAGAAGAGAGATGCGATTTCGCGTTTTAAGAAGCATTAGAACCCTATGGCCTTGATGCGGAGACATCTGCAAACGCTATTTCCTAGCATGGAAGTGTCGTACTTACACTCTTTTGAAGTGAATACGAGGTATACATGACATTTCTCAATGAATATTATATCTTATCACGAATCATGTAAATGGGATGCGATATCGCGATTTAAGTAGCATTAGGACTCTATTGCTACGATACGTAGACATCTGCAAACGCTATTTCCTAGCAAGCAATAGTTGCATTTACATTCTTTTGAAGTGAATACGAGGTATACATGACACTTCGCAATGAATATTATATCTTATCATGAAACATAGAAGAGAGATGCGATTTCGCGTTTTAAGAAGCATTAGAACCCTATGGCCTTGATGCGGAGACATCTGCAAACGCTATTTCCTAGTATGGAAGTGTCGTACTTACACTCTTTTGAAGTGAATGCGAGGTATACATGACATTTCTCAATGAATATTATATCTTATCACGAATCATGTAAATGGGATGCGATATCGCGATTTAAGTAGCATTAGGAATCTATTGCTACGATACGTAGACATCTGCAAACGCTATTTCCTAGCAAGCAATAGTTGTATTTAGTTTCTTTTGAATTGAATACGAGGTGTACATGACACTTCGCAATGAATATTATATCTTATCACGAATCGTAGAAATGAGATGCGATATCGCGATCTAAGAAGCATTAGTAATCTGTTGCTACGATACGTAGGCATCAGCAAACGCAATTTCATGGCAAGGAATAGTCGCATTTACATTCTTTTGAAGTGAATACGAGGTATACATGACACTTCGCAATGAATATTATATCTTATCATGAAACATAGATGTGAGATTCGATATCGCGTTATAAGAAGCATTAGAACTCTATTGCCTCGATGCGGAGATATCTGCAAACGCTATTTCCTAGCATGGAAGTTTCGCACTTACATTCTTTTGAAGTGAATACGAGGTATACATGACACTTCGCAATGAACATTATATCTTATCACGAAACGTATAGATGTGATGCCTTATTGCGTTCTAAGAAGCATTAGAACTCTATTGCTACGATACGTAGGCATCTCCAAACGCTATTTCCTAGCAAGGAATAGTCACATTTACATTCTTTTGAAGTGAATACGAGGTACACATGACACTTCGCAAGGAATATTATGTCATATCATGAAACATAGAAATGAGATGCGATATCGCGTTTTGTGAAGCATTAGAACTCTATTGCTACGATACGTAGGCATCTGCAAACGCTATTTCCTAGTAAGGAATAGTCGCATTTACATTCTTTTGAAGTGAATACGAGGTATGCATGACACTTCGCAATGAACATTATATCTTATCATGTAACATAGAAGTGAGATGCGATATCGCGTTGTAAGAAGCATTAGATCCCTAATGCCTCGATGCGTAGACATCTGCAGACGCTATTTCCTAGCAAGGAATAGTCGCATTTACATTTGTTTGGAGTGAATAGGAGGTATACATGACACGTCGCAATGAATATTATACCTTATCACGAAACATAGAAATGAAATGCGACATCTCGTTTTAAGAAGCATTAGGGCTCTATTGCTACGATACGTAGACATCTGCGAACGCTATTTCCTAGGATGGAAACGTCGCATTTACATTCTTTTGAAGTGAATACGAGGTATACATGACACTTCGCAATGAACATTGTATCTTATCATGTATCACAAAAGTGTGATGCGATATCGCGTTTTAAGAAGCATTAGAGCCCTATGGCCTCGATGCGGAGACATCTGCAAACGCTATTTCCTAGCATGGAAGTGTCGCACTTACACTCTATTGAAGTGAATACGAGGTATACATGACATTTCGCAATGAATATTATATCTTATCACGAATCATGTAAATGGGTATCGATATCGCGATTTAAGTAGCATTAGGACTCTATTGCTACGATACGTGGAAATCTGAATACGCTATTTCCTAGCAAGGAAGTGTCGCATTTACATTCGTTTGGAGAGAATACGAGGTATAGGTGACACTTCGCAATGAATACTATATCGTATTATGAGACATAGAAGTGAGATGCGATATCGCGTTTTAAGAAGCATTAGAACTCTATTGCTACGATACGTAGGCATCTGCAAACGCTATTTCCTACAAAGGAAGATTCGCATTTACATTCTTTTGAAGTGAATAGGAGGTATACATGACACTTCGCTATGAATATTATATCTTATCACGGAACATATATATGAGATGCGTTATCGCGATGTAAGTAGCATTAGAACTCTATTGTTACGATACGTAGGCATCTGCAAACGCTATTTCCTAGCAAGGAATAGTCGCATTTACATTCGTTTGGAGTGAATACGAGGTATACATGACACTTCGCAATGAATATTATATCTTATCATGAAGCATAGACATGAGATGCTATATCGCGTTTTGAGAAGCATTAGAAATCTATTGCTACGATACGTAGACACCTGCAAAGGCTATTTCCGAGCAAGGAAGATTCGCATTTACATTCTTTTGAAGTGAATACGAGGTATGCATGACACTTCATAATGAACATTATATCTTGTCATGTAACATAGAAGTGAGATGCGATATCGCGTTTTACGAAGCACTAGATTCCTATAGCCTCGATGCGTAGACATCTGCAGACGCTATTTCCTAGCAAGGACGTGTCGCATTTACATTCGTTTGGAGTGAATAGGAGGTATACATGACACTTCGCAATGAATATTATACCCTATCACGAAACATAGAAATGAAAAGCGACATCTCGTTTTAAGAAGCATTAGGGCTCTATTGCTATGATACGTAGACATCTGCGAACGCTAGTTCCTAGGATGGAAACGTCGCATTTACATTCTTTTTAAGTGAATATGGGGTATACATGACACTTCGCAATGAACATTACATCTTATCATGTATTATAAAATTGAGATGCGATATCGCGTTTTAGAAAGCATTAGAACCCTATGGCCTCGATGCGGAGACATCTGCCATCGCTATTTCCTAGCAAGGATGTGTTGCATGTCCATTCTCTTGAAGTGAATACGGGGTATACATGACACTTCCCAATGAATGTTATATCTTATAATGAAACATAGAAATGTGATCCGATATCTCATTTTAATAAGCATTAGAGCTCTATTGATTCGATACGTAGACATCTGCAAACGCTATTTCCTAGCAAGGATGTGTTGCATTTCCATTCACTTGAAGTGTATGCCAGGTATACATGACACTTCGCAATGAATATTATATCTTATCATGAAGCATAGAAGTGAGTTGCGATATCGCGTTTTAACAAGCATTAGAACTCTATTGCATCGATACGGATACATCTGAAAACGCTATTTCCTAGGAAGAAAGTGTCGCATTTACATTCTTTGGAAGTGAATACAAGGTATACATAACACTCCACAATGAATATTATATCTTATCACGAAACATAGAAATGAGATGCGATATCGCGATTTAAGAAGGAATAGAACTCTATTGCTACGATGCGTAGACATATGGAAACGCTATTTCCTAGCAAGGAAGTGTCGCATTTACATTCAGTTGTTGTGAATACGAGGTATACATGATACTTCGCAATGTTTATTATATCCTATCATGAAACATAGAAATGAGATGCGGTATCGCGTTTTAAGGAGCATTAGAACTCTATTGCTGCGATGCGTAGACATCTGGAAACACTATTTCCTAGGAAGGTTGTGTCACATTTACATTCTTTTCAAGTGAATACGAGGTATACACAGCACTGCACAATTGATGTTATATCTTACCATGAAACATAGAAATGAGATGCGATATCGCGCTTTAAGAAGCATTTGAACTCTACTGCTTCGATAGGTAGAAATCTGCAAACGCTATTTTCTAGCAAGGAAGTGGCGCTTTTACATACTTTTGAAATAAATACGAGGTATACATAACACTTCGCAATGAATAATACATTTTATCATCAATCATAGAATTGAGATACGATATCGCGATTTAAAAAGCATTAGAACTCTCTTGCTTCGATACGTAGACATCTGCAAACGCTATTTCCTAGCACGGAAGTGTGGCATTTCCATTCATTGGAAGTTTATGCGAGGTGTACATAATACTTCGCAATGTATATTACATTTTATCATGAATCATAGAAATGAGATGCAATGTCGCGTTTTATGAAGCATTAGACCCCTATTGCTTCGATACGTAGATATCTGGAAACGCTATTTCCTAGCAAGAAAGAGTCACATTTACATTCTTTTGTAGTGAATACGAGGTATACATAACAATCCACAATGAATATTATACCTTATCATGAAACATAGAAATGAGATGCGATATCGAGATTTAAAAAGCATTTGAAATCTATTCCTACGATACGTAGACATGTGCAAACGATATTTCCTAGCAAGGAAGTGTCGCATTTACATTCTTTTGAAGTGCGTACGAGGTATACATGACACTTCGCAATGAATATTATATCTTATCACGAAAAATAGAAATGAGATACAATTTCGCGATTTAAGGAGCATTAGATCTCTATTGCTACGATACCTAGACATCTGCAAGCGCTATACCCTAGCACTGAAGTGTCGCATTTACATTCTTTTGAAGTGAATACGAGGTATGCATGACACTTCGCAATGAATATTATATCTTATCACGAAACATAGAATTGAGATGCTATATCGCGTTTTAAAAAGCATTAGATCTATATTGCTACGATACGTAGACATCTGCAGACGCTATTTCCTAGAAAGTAAGTGTGGCATTTACATACATTTCAAGTGTAGGCGAGGAATACATAACACTTCGCAATGAATATTATATCTTATCATGAATCATAGAAATGAGTTGCGATATGGCGTTTTAAGGGGCATTAGTACTCTAATGCTTCGATACAGAGATATCTGGGAACGTAATTTCCTAGAAAGGAACCTCCTCGCACCCCCTAGCATCAACCCCTGGACGCATGCAACCAGCCAAACTCGCCTGCAGAACCAGCAACTGGAAGTGTTCGCGAGCGCATACCTGCACGCGTTCACTAACACCGAGTTCGGCTGCCTCACTCGCACCGCCGAGTATGCCTGTCTCGCTCGTACCGGGCACCAGTGTCTCACTCGCACCACCGAGTATACCTGTCTCGCCCGCACCAAGGACGGGCAGCCCTATCTCCCTCGCACCGAGGATTCCGTCCTGCAGGAAGACGTAGCCGCAGCCCATAACCTGAATGGGGTCTTTTCCAATTCCGGGAACAGGATCTGCTAGATCCTATATATTACTTCTAAGCTAGGACATACATACCATATCATGACGCATATATAAGAATTCCTAGATCTAAGTTACACTAAGTAAGATGCGTCCGGCCAGCGGCATGCGCCGCTAGCCCCACCACGAGCCGCGAGTCCCCACTCGCTGGACCGCGCGCTCTCCGCCTCGAAACTCGAGTCCCCCACTCGCGGGAACGCGATCTCCCTACCGCGAGCCTCCGCGACCGTAGCGCCCCGCGAACCGTGGAGGTCAGAGACGCGTCCCCAGAGCACACACTCTGACTCGAGAACTCCTACCGAGGAGTCGAAACCTCTAGTTCTAGATCGTTAGCCACCTCAATGTGGGGTTCAGGCATCGTATTTCTATTTCCATTTTAACTTAGTCTTAGTCTTAGAATAATTCCAGTTCTTGTATACTTTAAACCTAGAATATATTTTATTTTTACTTTTACTATATCCAAGTACAAGTTCTTTTACCAAGTCTACTATTTCCACATCCATTAATTTTATCAAGTGTTTACAATACTAGTTCTACTTTTAACATTACATTTAACTACGAATTCTTCCACGGGTTCTCCATACAACTGGTGTTGCTCCTCATCAAATTGAAGGAGTATAGAAATCGGCTTTGTGACGTTGAGACCGCCGCCTATTCTTCAGATCTTAGTCGAAAGTACAGAAAAACCTGGTGAATGAATCGTGCTTCCGGTTTGCGAAGAACGCGACGTGCGAGTAGGAAGAATTTCATACGATCACTTGTGCGTGAATATCTGGAGGGCGTCCCGAGAGTCCTCGTATACCAGTGACCTGCCTTCGCACCAGTCCAGACGCCCCTTTTCGAAGCGACCGTCGACGCTTCCGATCCAGACACCACGGCGCATCACGCCGATTATGCCACATTCAGCATCATCGCTGAATTCCGACCGCCGTCCTCCTCTTCGCGGGCGACTGATCGAGATTTCCGTAGCAGCCAACAGAACGAAATCCGCTACGATCCCAGCGAACGATCCTCCACGCCGTTTCTAAGTACAAATCGAGAGAGAAGTCATCGAAAGGTAGGGTCATTCCCTTATTATCGCGAGTGTTCTCGCTAGTGTCGCGTCAGCCGAAATTGTCGGACCCGGGCTAAACGCGTTCCCGCGGACCGAATTACCGAAAAATAGGCTCGTGTCGTAAAGCCTCCGGAGCAACGGAAAATAGTTTCGCCGGACGTGACACCTCGTATTCACTTCAAAAGAATGTAAATGCGACACTTCCTTACTAGGAAATAGCGACTGCAGATGTCTCCGTATCGAAGCAACAGATATCTAATGCTTCTTAGAACGGGATATCGCTTCCTATTTCTATGTTTCATGATAAGATATAATATTCATTGTGGAGTGTTATGTACACCTCGTATTCACTTCAAAAGAATGTAAATGCGACACTTCCTTTCTAGGAAATAGCGTTTCCAGATGTCTACGTATCGAAACAATAGAGTTCTAATGCTTCTTAATACAGGATATCGTATCTCATTTCTATGTTTCATGAAAAGATACAATATTCATTGTGCAGTGTGTTATGTATACCTTGAATTCACATTAAATGAATGCAGTTGCGACACATCCTTGCAAGGAAATAGCGTTTGCAGATGTTTACGTATCGTAGCAATAGAGTTCTAGTGATTCTTAAAACGCGATATCGCATCTCACTCCTATGTCTCATGATAAGGTATAATATTCATTGCGAAGTGTTGTGTATACCTCGTCAGAACTTCATAAGAAAGCAAATGCCACACTACGTAGCTAGGAAATGCGTTTCCAGATGTCTACGTACCGAACCAATAGAGTTCGAATGCTACATTAAACGCGATATCGCATCACAATACTATGTTTCAAGATAAGATATAATATTCATAGCGAAGTGCCACGTATACCTCGTCTACAGTCCAAAAGAATGTAAAGGCCACACTTCCTTGCTAGGAAATACACTTCTAGGTGTCTACGTATTGAAGCAATAGAGTTCTAATGCTTCTTAAACGCGATATCGTATCTGATTTCTATGTTTCATGATAAGATACAATATCCATTGCGAACTGTTATGTATACCTCGTCTGCCCTTCAAAAGAATGTAAATGCCACACTTTCTTGCTAGGAAATAGCGTTTGCAGATGTCTACGTATCGTAGCAATAGAGTTCTAGTGCTTCTTAAAACGCGATATCGCATCTCACTCCTATGTTTCCCGATAAGGTACAATATTCATTGCGAAGTGTCATGAATACCCCCTATTCACTTCAATGGAATGTAAATGCGACACTTCTTTGCCAGGAATTAGCGTTTGCAGATGTCTACGTATCGTAGCAATAGAGATCTAATGCATCTTAAAACGGGATGTCGCATCTCGTTTCTATGTTTCATGATAAGATATAATATTCATTGCGAAGTGTTATGCATTCCTCGTCTACGATTCAAATGAATGTAAATGCGACACTTCCTTGCAAGCAAATAGCGTTTGCAGATGTCTACGTATCGTAGCAATAGAGATCTAGTGTTTCTTAAAACGCGATATCGCATCACACTCCTATGTTTCATGATAAGGCATAATATTCATTGCGAAGTGTCATGTATACCTCTTATTCACTTCAAGGGAATGTAAATGCAACGCCTCCTTGCTAGGAAATAGCGTTTGCAGATGTCTACGTATCGCAGCAATAGATTACTAATGCTTCTTAAATCGCGATATCGCATTTCGCTTCTATGCTTCGTGATAAGGTATAATATTCTATGTGGAGTGTTATGTATTTCCCGCATTCACTTCATAAGAATGAAAATGCGACACATCCTTGCTATTAAATAGCGTTTGCATTTGTCTTCGTATCGTAGCGATAGATATTCTAATGCTTCTTAAATCGCGATGCCGCATCTCATTATCATGTTTTATGATAAGACATAATATTCATTGTGCTGTGTTATGTATACCTCTTATTCACTTCAGAAGAATGTAAATGCGACAGGTCATTGCTAGGAAATAGCGTTTGCAGATATGTACGTAACGTAGCAATAGTATTCTAACGCTTCTCAAAGCGCGATATCGCATCTCATTACCATGCTTCATGATAAGATATAGTATTCATTGTGCAGTGTTATGTATTCCTCGTCTCTACATGAAATGAATGTAATGCTTCTTAAGACGTGATATGGCATCTCATTTCTATGTTTCATGATAAGATATAATATTCATTGTGGAGTGTTATTTATACCTGGCATTCACTTCAAAAGAATGTAAATGCGACACTTCCTTGCTAGGATATAGCGTTTGCAGATGTCTACATATCGTAGCAATAGAGTTCTAACGCTTCTTAAAACGCGATATCGCATTTCGTTTCGATGTTTCATGATAAGATATAATATTCATTGCGAAGTGTCATGTTTACCTGGTATTCACTTCAAAAGAATGTAAATGCGACACTTCCTTACTAGGATATAGCGTTTGCAGATGTCTACGTATCGTAGCAATAGTGTTCTAGTGTTTCTTAAAACGCGATATCGCATCACACTCCTATGTTTCATGATAAGGCATAATATTCATTGCGAAGTGTCATGTATACCTCGCATTCACATCAAGGGAATGTAAATGCAATGCCTGCTTGCTAGGAAATAGCGTTTGCAGATGTCTACGTATCGTAGCAATAGATTACTAATGCTTCTTAAATCGCGATATCGCATCTCACTATCATGTTTCATGATAAGACATAATATTAATTGTGCTGTGTTATGTATACCTCTTATTCACTTCAGAAGAATGTAAATGCGACACTTCATTGCTAGGAAATAGCGTTTGGAGATATGTACGTAACGCAGCAATAGTATTCTAACGCTTCTCAAAGCGCGATATCGCATCTCATTACCATGCTTCATGATAAGCTATAGTATTCATTGTGCAGTGTTATGTATTCCTCGTCTCTACTTGAAATGAATGTAATGCTTCTTAAATCGTGATATGGCATCTCATTTCTATGTTTCATGATAAGATATAATATTCATTGTGGAGTGTTATGTATACCTGGTATTCACATCAAATAAATGTAAATACGACACTTCCTTGCTAGGAAATTGCGACTGCAGATGTCTCGAAGTAACGATCGTATCGAAGCAACAGATTTCTAGTGCTTCTCAAATCGCGATATCGCATCTCATTCCTATGTTTCGTGATAAGGTATAATATTCATAGCGAAATGTCATGTTTGCCTCTTATTCACTTCAAAAGAATGTAGATGCGACACTTCCTTGCTAGGAAGTAGCGACTGCAGATGTCTCTGTACCGAAGCAACAGAGTTCTAATGCTTCTTAATTCCCGTAATCGCATTGCAGTTCTATGTTTCATGATAAGATATAATATTCATTGCGAAGTGTTGTGTATACCTCGTCAGAACTTCATAAGAAAGCAAATGCCACACTACCTAGCTAGGAAATGCGTTTCAGATGTCTACGTACCGAAGCAATAGAGTTCGAATGCTACATTAAACGCGATATCGCATCACAATACTATGTTTCAAGATAAGATATAATATTCATAGCGAAGTGCCATGTATACCTCGTCTACACTCCAGAAGAATGTAAAGGCCACACTTCCTTGCTAGGAAATACACTTCTAGGTGTCCACGTATTGAACAAATAGAGTTCCAATACTTCTTAAATCGCGATATCGCACCTCATTCCTTTGTTTCGTGATAAGATATCGTTAGCGTATCTATAAGATAGCGTTTCCAGATATCTACGTACCGTAGCAATAGATTTCTTATGCTTCTTGCATAAGACTTCTTGCATAAAACGGGATATCGCATCTCATTTCTATGCTTCATGACTAGATTTAATATTCATTGCGAAGTGTGATGTTTTACTCGTACTCACTTCAAAAGAATGTAAGTGCCACACTTCCTTGCTAGGAAATAGCGTTTGCAGATGTCTACATATCGTAGCAATAGTGTTCTAACGCTTCTTAAAACGCGATATCGCATTTCAATTCGATGTTTCATGATAAGACATAATATCCATTGCGAAATGTGATGTATACCTCGTATTCGCTTCAAAAGAATGTAAATACGACACTTACATGCTAGGAAATAGCGTTTCCAGATGTCTAAGTATCGAAACAATAGAGATCCAATGCATCTTAAAACGAGATGTCGCATCTCGTTTCTGTGTTTCATGATAAGATATAATATTCATTGCGAAGTGTCATGTATACCTCGTATTCACTTCAAAAGAATGTAAATGCGACACTTCCTTCCTAGGAAGTAGCGACTGCAGATGTCTCCGTATCGAAGTAACAGAGTTCTAGTGCTTCTTAAATCGCGTTATCGCATCTCATTCCTTTGTTTCGTGATAAGGTATAATATTCATTGCGAAGTGTCATGTTTGCCTCTCATTCACTTCAATAGAATGTAAATGCGACACTTCCTTGCTGAGAAGTAGCGTTTCCAGATGCCTATGGATCGAAACAATAGGGTTCTAGTGCTTCTTAAAACGAGATGTCGCATCTCATTCCTATGTTTCACGACAAGATATAATATTCATTGCGAAGTGTCATGTGTTTCTCGTATTCACTTCAAAAGAATGTAACTGCGATACTTCCTTGCTGGGAAGTAGCGTTTGCAGATGTCTACGTATCGTAGCAATAGAGATCTAATGCATCTTATAACGAGATGTCGCATCTCGTTTCTCAGTTTCATGATAAGATATAATATTCATTGCGAAGTGTCATGCATACCTCGTATTCACTTCAAATGAATGTAAATGCGACACTTCCTTGCTAGGTAATAGCGTTTGCAGATGTCTTCGTATCGTAGCAACAGCGTTCTGACACTTCTTAAAACGCGATATCGCATCTCATTTCTATGTTTCATGATAAGATATGATATTCATTGCGAAGTGTCATGTATACCTCCTATTCACTTCAAAAGAATGTAAATGCGACACTTCCTTGCTAGGAAATAGCGTTTCCAGATATCTACGTACCGTGTCAATAGATTTCTTATGCTTCTTAAAACGGGATATCGCATCTCATTTCTATGCTTCATGACTAGATTTAATATTCATTGCGAAGTGTGATGTTTTACTCGTACTCACTACAAAAGAATGTAAATGCGACACTTCCTTGCTAGGAAATGGTGTATTCAGATGTCTACGTATCGTAGCAGAAGGGTTCTAATGCTACTTAAATCGCGATATCGCATCCCATTTATATGTTTCGTGATAAGATATAATATTCATTGCGAAGTGTCATGTATACCTCGTATTCACTTCAAAAGAAAGTAAACGCGACTATTGCTTGCTAGGAAATAGCGTTTGCAGATGTCTATGTATCGTAGCAATAGAGTTCTAATGCTGCTTAAATCGCGATATCGCATCCCATTTATATGTTTCGTGATAAGATATAATATTCATTGCGAAGTGTCATGTATACCTCCTATTCACTTCAAAAGAATGTAAGTGCGACACTTCCATGCTAGGAAATAGCGTTTGCAGATGTCTCCGCATCGAGGCCATAGAGTTCTAATGCTTCTTAATAAGCGATATCGCATCTCTCTTCTATGTTTCATGATAAGATATAATATTTATTGCCAAGTGTCATGTATACCTCGTATTCACTTCAAAAGAATGTAAATGCGGCTATTCCTTGCTAGGAAATGGCGTTTGCGGATGCCTACGTATCGTAGCAATAGAGTTCTAATGCTTCTTAGAACGCGATATAGCATCTCATTTCTATGTTTCGTGATAAGATATAATGTTCTTTGCGAAGTGTCATGTATACCTCGTGTTCACTGCAAACGAATGTAAATGCGACACTTCCTTGCTAGGAAATAGCGTATTCAGATGTCTACGTATCGCAGCAATAGAGTTCTAATGCTACTTAAATCGCGATATCGCATCTCATTTCTATGTTTCGTGATAAGATATAATATTCATTGCGAAGTGTCATGTATACCTCGTATTCACTTCAAAAGAATGTAAATGCGACACTTCCATGCTAGGAAATAGCGTTTGCAGATGTCTCCGCATCGAGGCCATAGAGTTCTAATGCTTCTTACAACGCGATATCGCATCTCTCTTCTATGTTTCATGATGAGATATAATATTCATTGCGAAGTGTCATGTATACCTGGTATTCAATTCAAAAGAATGTAAATGCGACTATTGCTTGTAGGGAAATAGCGTTTGCAGATGTCTACGTATCGTAGCAATAGAGTTCTAATGCTACATAAATCGCGATATCGCATCCCATTTATATGTTTCGTGATGAGATAGTATTCATTGCGAAGTCTCATGTATACCTCGTATTCGCTTCAAAAGAATGTAAATGTGACACTACCTTGCTAGGAAGTAGCGACAGCAGATGTCTCCGTATCGAATCAACAGAGTTCTAGTGCTTCTTAAATCGCGATATCGCATCTCATTCATATGTTTCGTGATAAGATATAATATTCATTGCGACGTGTAATGTATACCTCGTATTCACTTCAAAAGAATGTAAATGCGACTATTGCTTGGTAGGAACTAGTGTTTGCATATATATACGTATCGCAGCAATAGAGATTTTATGCTACATAAATCGCGGTATCGCATCTCATTTATATGTTTCGTGATAAGATATAATATTCATTGCGAAGTGTCATGTATACCTCGTATTCACTTCAAAAGAATGTAAGTGCGAAACTTCCTTGCTAGGAAATAGCGTTTGCAGATGTCTCCGCATCGAGGCCATAGGGTTCTAGTGCTTCTTAAAACACGATATCGCATCTCACTTCTATGTTTCATGATAAGATATAATATTCATTGCGAAGTGTCATGTATACCTCGTATCCACTTCAAAAGAACGTAAATGCGACACTTGCTTGCTAGGAAATAGCGTTTGCAGATGTCAACTTATCGTTGCACTATATTTCTGATGGTTCTATAAACGGGATACTGCATCTCAATTCTATGCTTCATGATAAGATATAACATTCATTGCGAAGTGTCATGTATACCTCCTATTCACTTCAAAAGAATGTAAGTGCGACACTTCCATGCTAGGAAATAGCGTTTGCAGATGGCTCCACATCGAGGCCATAGAGTTCTAATGCTTCTTAATAAGCGATATCGCATCTCTCTTCTATGTTTCATGATAAGATATAATATTCATTGCGAAGTGTAATGTATACCTCGTATTCACTTCAAAAGAATGTAAATGCGACTATTGCTTGGTAGGAACTAGTGTTTGCAGATATATACGTATCGCAGCAATAGAGATTTTATGCTACATAAATCGCGGTATCGCATCTCATTTATATGTTTCGTGATAAGATATAATATTCATTGCGAAGTGTCATGTATACCTCGTATTCACTTCAAAAGAATGTAAGTGCGAAACTTCCTTGCTAGGAAATAGCGTTTGCAGATGTCTCCGCATCGAGGCCATAGGGTTCTAATGCTTCTTAAAACACGATATCGCATCTCACTTCTATGTTTCATGATAAGATTTAATATTCATTGCGAAGTGTCATGTATTCCTCGTATTCACTTCAAAAGAATGTAAGTGCGAAACTTCCATGCTAGGACATAGCGTTTGCAGATGTCTCCGCATCGAGGCCATAGAGTTCTAATGCTTCTTAGAACGCGATATAGCATCTCATTTCTATGTTTCGTGATAAGATATAATGTTCTTTGCGAAGTGTCATGTATACCTCGTGTTCACTGCAAACGAATGTAAATGCGACACTTCCTTGCTAGGATATAGCGTTTGCAGATGTCTACATATCGTAGCAATAGAGTTCTAACGCTTCTTAAAACGCGATATCGCATTTCGTTTCGATGTTTCATGATAAGATATAATATTCATTGCGAAGTGTCATGTTTACCTGGTATTCACTTCAAAAGAATGTAAATGCGACACTTCCTTACTAGGATATAGCGTTTGCAGATGTCTACGTATCGTAGCAATAGTGTTCTAGTGTTTCTTAAAACGCGATATCGCATCACACTCCTATGTTTCATGATAAGGCATAATATTCATTGCGAAGTGTCATGTATACCTCGCATTCACATCAAGGGAATGTAAATGCAATGCCTGCTTGCTAGGAAATAGCGTTTGCAGATGTCTACGTATCGTAGCAATAGATTACTAATGCTTCTTAAATCGCGATATCGCATCTCACTATCATGTTTCATGATAAGACATAATATTAATTGTGCTGTGTTATGTATACCTCTTATTCACTTCAGAAGAATGTAAATGCGACACTTCATTGCTAGGAAATAGCGTTTGGAGATATGTACGTAACGCAGCAATAGTATTCTAACGCTTCTCAAAGCGCGATATCGCATCTCATTACCATGCTTCATGATAAGCTATAGTATTCATTGTGCAGTGTTATGTATTCCTCGTCTCTACTTGAAATGAATGTAATGCTTCTTAAATCGTGATATGGCATCTCATTTCTATGTTTCATGATAAGATATAATATTCATTGTGGAGTGTTATGTATACCTGGTATTCACATCAAATAAATGTAAATCGACACTTCCTTGCTAGGAAATTGCGACTGCAGATGTCTCGAAGTAACGATCGTATCGAAGCAACAGATTTCTAGTGCTTCTCAAATCGCGATATCGCATCTCATTCCTATGTTTCGTGATAAGGTATAATATTCATAGCGAAATGTCATGTTTGCCTCTTATTCACTTCAAAAGAATGTAGATGCGACACTTCCTTGCTAGGAAGTAGCGACTGCAGATGTCTCTGTACCGAAGCAACAGAGTTCTAATGCTTCTTAATTCCCGTAATCGCATTGCAGTTCTATGTTTCATGATAAGATATAATATTCATTGCGAAGTGTTGTGTATACCTCGTCAGAACTTCATAAGAAAGCAAATGCCACACTACCTAGCTAGGAAATGCGTTTCCAGATGTCTACGTACCGAAGCAATAGAGTTCGAATGCTACATTAAACGCGATATCGCATCACAATACTATGTTTCAAGATAAGATATAATATTCATAGCGAAGTGCCATGTATACCTCGTCTACACTCCAGAAGAATGTAAAGGCCACACTTCCTTGCTAGGAAATACACTTCTAGGTGTCCACGTATTGAACAAATAGAGTTCTAATACTTCTTAAATCGCGATATCGCACCTCATTCCTTTGTTTCGTGATAAGATATCGTTAGCGTATCTATAAGATAGCGTTTCCAGATATCTACGTACCGTAGCAATAGATTTCTTATGCTTCTTGCATAAGACTTCTTGCATAAAACGGGATATCGCATCTCATTTCTATGCTTCATGACTAGATTTAATATTCATTGCGAAGTGTGATGTTTTACTCGTACTCACTTCAAAAGAATGTAAGTGCCACACTTCCTTGCTAGGAAATAGCGTTTGCAGATGTCTACATATCGTAGCAATAGTGTTCTAACGCTTCTTAAAGCGCGATATCGCATTTCAATTCGATGTTTCATGATAAGACATAATATCCATTGCGAAATGTGATGTATACCTCGTATTCGCTTCAAAAGAATGTAAATACGACACTTACATGCTAGGAAATAGCGTTTCCAGATGTCTAAGTATCGAAACAATAGAGATCCAATGCATCTTAAAACGAGATGTCGCATCTCGTTTCTGTGTTTCATGATAAGATATAATATTCATTGCGAAGTGTCATGTATACCTCGTATTCACTTCAAAAGAATGTAAATGCGACACTTCCTTCCTAGGAAGTAGCGACTGCAGATGTCTCCGTATCGAAGTAACAGAGTTCTAGTGCTTCTTAAATCGCGTTATCGCATCTCATTCCTTTGTTTCGTGATAAGGTATAATATTCATTGCGAAGTGTCATGTTTGCCTCTCATTCACTTCAATAGAATGTAAATGCGACACTTCCTTGCTGAGAAGTAGCGTTTCCAGATGCCTATGGATCGAAACAATAGGGTTCTAGTGCTTCTTAAAACGAGATGTCGCATCTCATTCCTATGTTTCACGACAAGATATAATATTCATTGCGAAGTGTCATGTGTTTCTCGTATTCACTTCAAAAGAATGTAACTGCGATACTTCCTTGCTGGGAAGTAGCGTTTGCAGATGTCTACGTATCGTAGCAATAGAGATCTAATGCATCTTATAACGAGATGTCGCATCTCGTTTCTCAGTTTCATGATAAGATATAATATTCATTGCGAAGTGTCATGCATACCTCGTATTCACTTCAAATGAATGTAAATGCGACACTTCCTTGCTAGGTAATAGCGTTTGCAGATGTCTTCGTATCGTAGCAACAGCGTTCTGACACTTCTTAAAACGCGATATCGCATCTCATTTCTATGTTTCATGATAAGATATGATATTCATTGCGAAGTGTCATGTATACCTCCTATTCACTTCAAAAGAATGTAAATGCGACACTTCCTTGCTAGGAAATAGCGTTTCCAGATATCTACGTACCGTGTCAATAGATTTCTTATGCTTCTTAAAACGGGATATCGCATCTCATTTCTATGCTTCATGACTAGATTTAATATTCATTGCGAAGTGTGATGTTTTACTCGTACTCACTACAAAAGAATGTAAATGCGACACTTCCTTGCTAGGAAATGGTGTATTCAGATGTCTACGTATCGTAGCAGAAGGGTTCTAATGCTACTTAAATCGCGATATAGCATCCCATTTATATGTTTCGTGATAAGATATAATATTCATTGCGAAGTGTCATGTATACCTCGTATTCACTTCAAAAGAAAGTAAACGCGACTATTGCTTGCTAGGAAATAGCGTTTGCAGATGTCTATGTATCGTAGCAATAGAGTTCTAATGCTGCTTAAATCGCGATATCGCATCCCATTTATATGTTTCGTGATAAGATATAATATTCATTGCGAAGTGTCATGTATACCTCCTATTCACTTCAAAAGAATGTAAGTGCGACACTTCCATGCTAGGAAATAGCGTTTGCAGATGTCTCCGCATCGAGGCCATAGAGTTCTAATGCTTCTTAATAAGCGATATCGCATCTCTCTTCTATGTTTCATGATAAGATATAATATTTATTGCCAAGTGTCATGTATACCTCGTATTCACTTCAAAAGAATGTAAATGCGGCTATTCCTTGCTAGGAAATGGCGTTTGCGGATGCCTACGTATCGTAGCAATAGAGTTCTAATGCTTCTTAGAACGCGATATAGCATCTCATTTCTATGTTTCGTGATAAGATATAATGTTCTTTGCGAAGTGTCATGTATACCTCGTGTTCACTGCAAACGAATGTAAATGCGACACTTCCTTGCTAGGAAATAGCGTATTCAGATGTCTACGTATCGCAGCAATAGAGTTCTAATGCTACTTAAATCGCGATATCGCATCTCATTTCTATGTTTCGTGATAAGATATAATATTCATTGCGAAGTGTCATGTATACCTCGTATTCACTTCAAAAGAATGTAAATGCGACACTTCCATGCTAGGAAATAGCGTTTGCAGATGTCTCCGCATCGAGGCCATAGAGTTCTAATGCTTCTTACAACGCGATATCGCATCTCTCTTCTATGTTTCATGATGAGATATAATATTCATTGCGAAGTGTCATGTATACCTGGTATTCAATTCAAAAGAATGTAAATGCGACTATTGCTTGTAGGGAAATAGCGTTTGCAGATGTCTACGTATCGTAGCAATAGAGTTCTAATGCTACATAAATCGCGATATCGCATCCCATTTATATGTTTCGTGATGAGATAATATTCATTGCGAAGTCTCATGTATACCTCGTATTCGCTTCAAAAGAATGTAAATGTGACACTACCTTGCTAGGAAGTAGCGACAGCAGATGTCTCCGTATCGAAGCAACAGAGTTCTAGTGCTTCTTAAATCGCGATATCGCATCTCATTCATATGTTTCGTGATAAGATATAATATTCATTGCGACGTGTAATGTATACCTCGTATTCACTTCAAAAGAATGTAAATGCGACTATTGCTTGGTAGGAACTAGTGTTTGCATATATATACGTATCGCAGCAATAGAGATTTTATGCTACATAAATCGCGGTATCGCATCTCATTTATATGTTTCGTGATAAGATATAATATTCATTGCGAAGTGTCATGTATACCTCGTATTCACTTCAAAAGAATGTAAGTGCGAAACTTCCTTGCTAGGAAATAGCGTTTGCAGATGTCTCCGCATCGAGGCCATAGGGTTCTAGTGCTTCTTAAAACACGATATCGCATCTCACTTCTATGTTTCATGATAAGATATAATATTCATTGCGAAGTGTCATGTATACCTCGTATCCACTTCAAAAGAACGTAAATGCGACACTTGCTTGCTAGGAAATAGCGTTTGCAGATGTCAACTTATCGTTGCACTATATTTCTGATGGTTCTATAAACGGGATACTGCATCTCAATTCTATGCTTCATGATAAGATATAACATTCATTGCGAAGTGTCATGTATACCTCCTATTCACTTCAAAAGAATGTAAGTGCGACACTTCCATGCTAGGAAATAGCGTTTGCAGATGTCTCCACATCGAGGCCATAGAGTTCTAATGCTTCTTAATAAGCGATATCGCATCTCTCTTCTATGTTTCATGATAAGATATAATATTCATTGCGAAGTGTAATGTATACCTCGTATTCACTTCAAAAGAATGTAAATGCGACTATTGCTTGGTAGGAACTAGTGTTTGCAGATATATACGTATCGCAGCAATAGAGATTTTATGCTACATAAATCGCGGTATCGCATCTCATTTATATGTTTCGTGATAAGATATAATATTCATTGCGAAGTGTCATGTATACCTCGTATTCACTTCAAAAGAATGTAAGTGCGAAACTTCCTTGCTAGGAAATAGCGTTTGCAGATGTCTCCGCATCGAGGCCATAGGGTTCTAATGCTTCTTAAAACACGATATCGCATCTCACTTCTATGTTTCATGATAAGATTTAATATTCATTGCGAAGTGTCATGTATTCCTCGTATTCACTTCAAAAGAATGTAAGTGCGAAACTTCCATGCTAGGACATAGCGTTTGCAGATGTCTCCGCATCGAGGCCATAGAGTTCTAATGCTTCTTAAAACGCGATATGGCATCTCTCTTCTATGTTTCATGATAAGATATAATATTCATTGCAAAGTGTCCATGTATACCTCGTATTCACTCCAAATGAATGTAAATGCGACTATTCCTTGCTATGGCATAGCGTTTGCAGATGCCTACGTATCGTAGCAATAGATTTCTAATGATTCTTAGATCGCGATATCGCATCTCATTTCTATGTTTCGTGATAAGTTATAATATTCATCCCGAAGTGTCATGTAAACCACGAATTCACTTCAAAAGAAGGTAATTGCGACACGTCCTTGCTAGGATATAGCGTTTGCAGATGTCTACGTATCCTAGAAATAGAGTTCTAAAGCTCCTTAAAACGCGATATCGCATCTCATTTCTGTGATACAAGACAGGATATAATATTCATTGCGAAGTGTCATGTATACCTCGTACTCACTTCAGAGGAATGTAAGTGCGACACTTCCTTGTTAGGAAATAGCGATGGCAGATGTCTACGTATCGAAGCAATAGAGTTCTAATGCTTCTTAAATCGTCATATCGCATCTCATTTCTATGTTTCATGGTAAGATATAATATTCAATGCGAAGTGTTATGCACAACTCGCATACACTTCATATGTATATAAATGCGATACTTCCTTGCTAGGAAATAGCGTTGGCAGACGTCTACGTAGCGTAGCAATAGAGTTCTAATGCCTCTTAAAACGCGATATCGCATTTCATTTTTATGTTTCGTGATAAGACATATTATTCATTGCGTAGTGTCATGTATACCTCGTATTCACCTCAAATGATTGCAAATGCGCCACTTCCTTGCTAGGAGATAATGTTTCCAGATATCAACGTACCGTAGCTATAGAGAACTAATGCTTCTTAAAATAAGATATCGCATCTCATTTCTATGTTTCATGATAAGATATAGTATTCATTGCGAAGTGTCATGTATACCTCGTTTTCACCTCAAAGCAATGTAAATGCGACACTTCCATGCTGGGATATAGCGTTTGCGGATGTCAACGTATCGTAGCAATAGAGTTCTAATGCTTCTTATAACGGGATATCGCAACACCTTTCTATGTGTCATGATAAGATATAGTATTCATTGTGGATTGTTATGTATACCTCGTATTCACTTCGAAAGAATGTAAATGCGACACTTCCTTGCTATTAAGTAGCGTTTGCAGATGTCTACGTATCGAAGCAATAGATTTCTAATGCTTCTTAAAACGCGATATCGCATCCCATTTCTATGTTTCATAGTAAGATATAATATTCATTGCGAAGTGTCATGTATACCTCGTATTCACTTCAAAAGAATGTAAATGCGACACTTCCTTGCTTGGAAATAGCGTTTGCAGATGTTTACGTATCGTAGAAATAGAGTTCTAATGCTTCTTGAAACGCGATATCGCAAATCATTTCTATGTTTCATAATAAGATATAATATTCAATGTGAAGTGTCATGTATACCTCGTATTCACTTCAAAAGAATGTAAATGCGACACTTCCATGCTAGGAAATAGCGTTTGCGGATGTCTACGTATCGTAGCAATAGAGTTCTAATGCTTCTTAAAACGCTATATCGCATCTCAATTCTATGTTTCATGATAATACATAATAGTCATTGCGAAATGTAACTTATACCTCGTAATCACTACAAAAGAATGTAAACGCGACACTTCCATGCTAGGAAATAGCGTTTGCAGATGTCTCCACATCGAGGCCATAGAGTTCTAATGCTTCTTAATAAGCGATATCGCATCTCTCTTCTATGTTTCATGATAAGATATAATATTCATTGCGAAGTGTAATGTATACCTCGTATTCACTTCAAAAGAATGTAAATGCGACTATTGCTTGGTAGGAACTAGTGTTTGCAGATATATACGTATCGCAGCAATAGAGATTTTATGCTACATAAATCGCGGTATCGCATCTCATTTATATGTTTCGTGATAAGATATAATATTCATTGCGAAGTGTCATGTATACCTCGTATTCACTTCAAAAGAATGTAAGTGCGAAACTTCCTTGCTAGGAAATAGCGTTTGCAGATGTCTCCGCATCGAGGCCATAGGGTTCTAATGCTTCTTAAAACACGATATCGCATCTCACTTCTATGTTTCATGATAAGATTTAATATTCATTGCGAAGTGTCATGTATTCCTCGTATTCACTTCAAAAGAATGTAAGTGCGAAACTTCCATGCTAGGACATAGCGTTTGCAGATGTCTCCGCATCGAGGCCATAGAGTTCTAATGCTTCTTAAAACGCGATATGGCATCTCTCTTCTATGTTTCATGATAAGATATAATATTCATTGCAAAGTGTCCATGTATACCTCGTATTCACTCCAAATGAATGTAAATGCGACTATTCCTTGCTATGGCATAGCGTTTGCAGATGCCTACGTATCGTAGCAATAGATTTCTAATGATTCTTAGATCGCGATATCGCATCTCATTTCTATGTTTCGTGATAAGTTATAATATTCATCCCGAAGTGTCATGTAAACCACGAATTCACTTCAAAAGAAGGTAATTGCGACACGTCCTTGCTAGGATATAGCGTTTGCAGATGTCTACGTATCCTAGAAATAGAGTTCTAAAGCTCCTTAAAACGCGATATCGCATCTCATTTCTGTGATACAAGACAGGATATAATATTCATTGCGAAGTGTCATGTATACCTCGTACTCACTTCAGAGGAATGTAAGTGCGACACTTCCTTGTTAGGAAATAGCGATGGCAGATGTCTACGTATCGAAGCAATAGAGTTCTAATGCTTCTTAAATCGTCATATCGCATCTCATTTCTATGTTTCATGGTAAGATATAATATTCAATGCGAAGTGTTATGCACAACTCGCATACACTTCATATGTATATAAATGCGATACTTCCTTGCTAGGAAATAGCGTTGGCAGACGTCTACGTAGCGTAGCAATAGAGTTCTAATGCCTCTTAAAACGCGATATCGCATTTCATTTTTATGTTTCGTGATAAGACATATTATTCATTGCGTAGTGTCATGTATACCTCGTATTCACTTCAAATGATTGCAAATGCGCCACTTCCTTGCTAGGAGATAATGTTTCCAGATATCAACGTACCGTAGCTATAGAGAACTAATGCTTCTTAAAATAAGATATCGCATCTCATTTCTATGTTTCATGATAAGATATAGTATTCATTGCGAAGTGTCATGTATACCTCGTTTTCACCTCAAAGCAATGTAAATGCGACACTTCCATGCTGGGATATAGCGTTTGCGAATGTCAACGTATCGTAGCAATAGAGTTCTAATGCTTCTTATAACGGGATATCGCAACACCTTTCTATGTGTCATGATAAGATATAGTATTCATTGTGGATTGTTATGTATACCTCGTATTCACTTCGAAAGAATGTAAATGCGACACTTCCTTGCTATTAAGTAGCGTTTGCAGATGTCTACGTATCGAAGCAATAGATTTCTAATGCTTCTTAAAACGCGATATCGCATCCCATTTCTATGTTTCATAGTAAGATATAATATTCATTGCGAAGTGTCATGTATACCTCGTATTCACTTCAAAAGAATGTAAATGCGACACTTCCTTGCTTGGAAATAGCGTTTGCAGATGTTTACGTATCGTAGAAATAGAGTTCTAATGCTTCTTGAAACGCGATATCGCAAATCATTTCTATGTTTCATAATAAGATATAATATTCAATGTGAAGTGTCATGTATACCTCGTATTCACTTCAAAAGAATGTAAATGCGACACTTCCATGCTAGGAAATAGCGTTTGCGGATGTCTACGTATCGTAGCAATAGAGTTCTAATGCTTCTTAAAACGCTATATCGCATCTCAATTCTATGTTTCATGATAATACATAATAGTCATTGCGAAATGTAACTTATACCTCGTAATCACTACAAAAGAATGTAAACGCGACACTTCCTTGCTAGGAAATGTCGTTTGCAGATGTCTACGTATCGTAGCAATAGAATTCTAATGCTTCTTAAATCGCGATATCGCTCCTAATTTCTATGTTTCATGATAAGATATAATATTCATTGCGAAGTTTCATGTATACCTCGTATTCACTTAAAAAGAATGTAAACGCGACACTTCCTTGCTATTAAATAGCGTTTGCAGATGTCTACGTATCGAAGCAATAGATTTCTAATGCTTCTTAAAACGCGATGTCGCATTTCATTTCTATGTTTCATAATGAGATATAATATTCATTGCGAAGTGTCATGTATACCTCGTATTCACTTCAAAAGTATGTAAATGCGACACTTCCTTGCTTGGAAATAGCGTTTGCAGATGTCTACGTATCGTAGCAATAGAGTTCTAATGCATCTTAAAACGCGATATCGCATTCCATTTTTATGTTTCGTGATAAGATATATTATTCATTGCGAAGTGTCATGTATATCTCGTATTCACTTCAAATGAATGCAAATGCGACACTACCTTGCTAGGTAATAGTGTTTCCAGATATCAACGTACCGTAGCCATAGAGTTCTAAAGCTTCTTAAAACAAGATATCGCATCTGGTTTCTATGTTTCATGATAAGATATAGTATACATTGCGAAGTGTCATGCATACCTCGTAATCACTTCAAAATAATGTAAACGCGACACTTCCTTGCTAGGAAATGTCGGTTGCAGATGTCTACGTATCGTAGCAATAGAATCCTAATGCTTCATAAAACGCGATATCGCATCCCATTTCTATGTTTCATAATAAGATATAATACTCATTGCGAAGTGTCATGTATATTTCGTATTCACTTCAAAAGAATGTAAATGCGACACTTCGTTGCTATTAGATAGCGTTTGCAGATGTCTACGTATCGAAGCAATAGATTTCTAATGCTTCTTAAAACGCGATATCGCATCTCATTTCTATGTTTCATAATAAGATATAATATTCATTGCGGAGTGTCATGTATACCTCGTATTCACTTTCAAAGAATGTGAATGCGACACTTCCTTGCTTGGAAATAGCGTTTGCAGATGTTTACGTATCGTAGAAATAGAGTTCTAATGCTTCTTGAAACGCGATATCGCATCTCAATTCTATGTTTCATGTTAATACATAATAGTCATTGCGAAATGTAACTTATACCTCGTATTCACTACAAAAGAATGTAAACGCGACACTTCCTTGCTAGGAAATATCGTTTGCAGATGTCTACGTATCGTAGCAATAGGATTCTAATGCTTCTTAAATCGCGATATCGCTCCTAATTTCTATGTTTCATGATAAGATATAATATTCATTGCGAAGTGTCATGTATACCTCGTATTCACTTAAAAAGAATGTAAATGCGACACTTCCTTGCTATTAAATAGCGTTTGCAGATGTCTACGTATCGAAGCAATAGATTTCTAATGCTTCTTAAAACGCGATATCGCATCTCATTTCTATGTTTCATAATGAGATATAATATTCATTGCGAAGTGTCATGTATACCTCGTATTCACTTCAAAAGAATGTAAATGCGACACTTCCTTGCTTGGAAATAGCGTTTGCAGATGTTTACGTATCGTAGAAATAGAGTTCTAATGCTTCTTGAAACGCGATATCGCAAATCATATCTATGTTTCACAATAAGATATAATATTCAATGCGAAGTGTCATGTATACCTCGTATTCACTTCAAAAGAATGTAAATGCGACACTTCCATGCTAGGAAATAGCGTTTGCGGATGTCTACGTATCGTAGCAATAGAGTTCTAATGCTTCTTAAAACGCGATATCGCATCTCATTTCTATGTTTCACGATAAGATATAGTATTCATTGTGCAGTGTTATGCTTACCTCGTATTCACTTCAAAAGAATGGAAATGCGACACTTCCATGCTAGGAAGTAGCGTTTGCAGATGACTACGTATCGAAGCAATAGAGTTCTAATGCTTCTTAAATCATCATATCGCATCTCATTTCTATGTTTCATGATAAGATATAATATTCGTTGCGAAGTGTCATGTGTACCTCGCATGCACTTCAAATGGATGTAAATGCGACACTTCCGTGCTAGGAAATAGCGTTTGCCGATGTCTACGTATCGAAGCAATAGGGATCTAATGCTTCATAAATCGCCATATCGCTTCTCATTTCTATGTTTCATGATAATAAATAATATTCAATGCGAAGTGTCATGTATACCTCGCATACACTGAAAATGAATGTAAATGCGACACTTCCTTCCAAGGAAATAGCCTTTGCAGATGTCTACGTATCGAAGCAATAGACATCTAATGCTCCATAAATCGCCATATCGCATCTCATTTCTATGTTTCATGATAAGATATAATATTCATTGTGCAGTGATATGTATACCTCGTATTCACCTCAAAAGAATGTAAATACGACACTTACTTGCTAGGAAATAGCGTTTGCAGATGTCTACGTATCGAAACAGTAGAGTTCTGATGCTTCTTAAATCGTCAAATCGCATCCCATATCTACGATTCCTGACAAGATATAATATTCATTGCGAAGTGCCATGTATACCTCGTATTCCTTTCAAAAGAATGTAAACGCGACTCTTCCTTGCTAGGAAATAGCGTTTGCGGATGTCTACGTATCGTAGCAATAGAGTTCTAATGCTTCTTAAAACGCGATATAGCATCTCAATTCTATGTTTCATGATAATACATAATAGTCATTGCGAAATGTAACTTATACCTCGTAATCACTACAAAAGAATGTAAACGCGACACTTCCTTGCTAGGAAATGTCGTTTGCAGATATCTACGTATCGAAGCAATAGTGTTCCAAATCTTCTTAAATCGCGATATCGCATCTCATTTTTATGTTTCATGATAAGATATAATATTCATTGTGCAGTGTTATGTATACCTCGTATTCACTTCAAAAGAATGTAAATGCGACACTTCCTTGCTAGGAAATAGCGTTTGCCGATGTCTACGTATCGAAGCAATAGAGTTCTAATGCTTCTTAAATCGCCATATCGTACCTCATTGCTATGTTACATGATTACATATAATATTCATTGTGCAGTGTTATGTATACCTGGTATTCACATCAGAAGAATGTAAATGCGTCACTTCCTTGCTAGGAAATAGCGTTTGTAGGTGTCTACGTATCATAGCAATAGAGTTCTAATGCTTGTTAAATCGCGATATCGCATCACATTTCTATGTTTCATGATAAGATATAGTATTCATTGCGAAGTGTCATGTATACCTCGTTTTCACCTCAAAGCAATGTAAATGCGACACTTCCATGCTGGGATATAGCGTTTGCGGATGTCTACGTATCGTAGCAATAGAGTTCTAATGCTTCTTATAACGGGATATCGCAACACTTTTCTATGTGTCATGATAAGATATAGTATTCATTGTGGATTGTTATGTATACCTCGTATTCACTTCGAAAGAATGTAAATGCGACACTTCCTTGCTATTAAGTAGCGTTTGCAGATGTCTACGTATCGAAGCAATAGATTTCTAATGCTTCTTAAAACGCGATATCGCATCTCATTTCTATGTTTCATAGTAAGATATAATATTCATTGCGAAGTGTCATGTATACCTCGTATTCACTTCAAAAGAATGTAAATGCGACACTTCCTTGCTTGGAAATAGCGTTTGCAGATGTTTACGTATCGTAGAAATAGAGTTCTAATGCTTCTTGAAACGAGATATCGCAAATCATATCTATGTTTCACAATAAGATATAATATTCAATGCGAAGTGTCATGTATACCTCGTATTCACTTCAAAAGAATGTAAATGCCACACTTCCATGCTAGGAAATAGCGTTTGCGGATGTCTACGTATCGTAGCAATAGAGTTCTAATGCTTCTTAGATCGCGATATCGCATCGCAATTCTATGTTTCATGATAATACATAATAGTCATTGCGAAATGTAACTTATACCTCGTAATCACTACAAAAGAATGTAAACGCGACACTTCCTTGCTAGGAAATGTCGCTTGCAGATGTCTACGTATTGTAGCAATAGAATTCTAATGCTTCTTAAATCGCGATATCGCTCCTAATTTCTATGTTTCATGATAAGGTATAATATTCATTGCGAAGTGTCATGTATGCCTCGTTTTCACTTAAAAAGAATGTAAACATGACACTTCATTGCTATTAAATAGCGTTTGCAGATGTCTACGTATCGAAGCAATAGATTTCTAATGCTTCTTAAAACGCGATATCGCATCTCATTTCTATGTTTCATAATGAGATATAATATTCATTGCGATGTGTCATGTATACCTCGTATTCACTTCAAAGGAATGTAAATGCGACACTTCCTTGCTACGAAATGTCGTTTGCAGATGTCTACGTATCGTAGCAATAGAATTCTAATGCTTCTTAAATCGCGATATCGCTCCTAATTTCTATGTTTCATGATAA
Source organism: Xylocopa sonorina (assembly GCF_050948175.1). Classification (NCBI taxonomy): domain Eukaryota; kingdom Metazoa; phylum Arthropoda; class Insecta; order Hymenoptera; family Apidae; genus Xylocopa; species Xylocopa sonorina. Next base: position 709,547 of record NW_027490146.1, read on the forward strand.
GATATAATATTCATTGCGAAGTGTCATGTATACCTCGTATTCACTTAAAAAGAATGTAAATGCGACACTTCCATGCTAGGAAATAGCGTTTGCGGATGTCTACGTATCGATGCAATAGTGTCCTAATGCTTCTTAAATCGTCATATCGCATCTCATTTCTATGTTTCATGATAAGATATCATATTCATTTTGCAGTGTTATGTAAACCTCGTATTCAGTTCACAAGAATGTAGATGCTGCACTTCCTTGCTAGGAAGTAGCGTTTGCAGATGTCTACGTATCGAAGCAATTGAGTTCTAATGCTTCTTAAAACGCGATATCGCATCTCATTTCTATGTTTCATGATAAGATATAATATTCATTGCGAAGTGTCATGTATACCTCGTATTCCTTTCAAAAGAATGTAAATGCGGCACTTCCTTGCTAGGATGTAGCGTTTGTAGATGTCTACGTATCGAACCAATAGATGTCTAATGCTTCTTAAATCGCCATATCGCATCTCATTTCTATGTTTCATGATAAGATATAATATTCATTGTGCAGTGTTACGTATATCTCGTCTATACTTCAACTGAATGTAAATGAGACACTTCCTTGCTAGGAAATAGCGTTTGCAGATGTCTACGTATCGTAGCATTAGAGTCCTAATGCTTCTCAATACGCGATATCGCTACTTATTACTATGTTTCATGATAATATAGAGTACTCATTGCGAAGTGTCATGTATACCTCGTATTCCTTTCAAAAGAATGTAAATACGACACTTCCTTGCTAGGAAGTAGCGTTTGCAGATGTCTACGTATCGAAGCAATAGAGTTCTAATGATACTTAAATCGTCATATCGCATCTCATATCTACGTTTCCTGATAAGATGTAATATTAATTGCGTAGTGTCATGTATACCTCGTACTCCTTTCAAAAGACTGTGAATGCAACAGTTTCTTGCTAGGAAATAGTGTTTGCAGATATCTACGTATCGAAGCAATAGTGTTCCAAATCTTCTTAAATCGCGATATCGCATCTCATTTTTATGTTTCATGATAAGATATAATATTCATTGTGCAGTGTTATGTATACCTCGTTTTCACCTCAAAGCAATGTAAATGCGACACTTCCATGCTGGGATATAGCGTTTGCGGATGTCTACGTATCGTAGCAATAGAGTTCTAATGCTTCTTATAACGGGATATCGCAACACTTTTCTATGTGTCATGATAAGATATAGTATTCATTGTGGATTGTTATGTATACCTCGTATTCACTTCGAAAGAATGTAAATGCGACACTTCCTTGCTATTAAGTAGCGTTTGCAGATGTCTACGTATCGAAGCAATAGATTTCTAATGCTTCTTAAAACGCGATATCGCATCTCATTTCTATGTTTCATAGTAAGATATAATATTCATTGCGAAGTGTCATGTATACCTCGTATTCACTTCAAAAGAATGTAAATGCGACACTTCCTTGCTTGGAAATAGCGTTTGCAGATGTTTACGTATCGTAGAAATAGAGTTCTAATGCTTCTTGAAACGAGATATCGCAAATCATATCTATGTTTCACAATAAGATATAATATTCAATGCGAAGTGTCATGTATACCTCGTATTCACTTCAAAAGAATGTAAATGCCACACTTCCATGCTAGGAAATAGCGTTTGCGGATGTCTACGTATCGTAGCAATAGAGTTCTAATGCTTCTTAGATCGCGATATCGCATCGCAATTCTATGTTTCATGATAATACATAATAGTCATTGCGAAATGTAACTTATACCTCGTAATCACTACAAAAGAATGTAAACGCGACACTTCCTTGCTAGGAAATGTCGCTTGCAGATGTCTACGTATTGTAGCAATAGAATTCTAATGCTTCTTAAATCGCGATATCGCTCCTAATTTCTATGTTTCATGATAAGGTATAATATTCATTGCGAAGTGTCATGTATGCCTCGTTTTCACTTAAAAAGAATGTAAACATGACACTTCATTGCTATTAAATAGCGTTTGCAGATGTCTACGTATCGAAGCAATAGATTTCTAATGCTTCTTAAAACGCGATATCGCATCCTCATTTCTATGTTCATAATGACATATAATATTCATTGCGATGTGTCATGTATACCTCGTATTCACTTCAAAGGAATGTAAATGCGACACTTCCTTGCTACGAAATGTCGTTTGCAGATGTCTACGTATCGTAGCAATAGAATTCTAATGCTTCTTAAATCGCGATATCGCTCCTAATTTCTATGTTTCATGATAAGATATAATATTCATTGCGAAGTGTCATGTATACCTCGTATTCACTTAAAAAGAACTGTAACTGCGACACTTCCATGCTAGAAATAGCGTTTGCGGATGTCTACGTATCGATGGCAATAGTGTCCTAATGCTTCTTAAATCGTCATATCGCATCTCATTTCTATGTTCATGATAAGATATCATATTCATTTTGCAGTGTTATGTAAACCTCGTATTCAGTTCACAAGAATGTAGATGCTGCACTTCCTTGCTAGGAAGTAGCGTTTTGCAGATGTCTACGTATCGAAGCAATTGAGTTCTAATGCTTCTTAAAACGCGATATCGCATCTCATTTCTATGTTTCATGATAAGATATAATATTCATTGCGAAGTGTCATGTATACCTCGTATTCCGTTCAAAAGAATGTAAATGCGGCACTTCCCTTGCTAGGGATTGTAGCGTTTGTAGATGTCTACGTATCGAACCAATAGATGTCTAATGCTTCTTAAATCGCCATATCGCATCTCATTTCTATGTTTCATGATAAGATATAATATTCATAGTGCAGTGTTACGTATATCTCGTCTATACTTCAACTGAATGTAAATGAGACACTTCCTTGCTAGGAAATAGCGTTTGCAGATGTCTACGTATCGTAGCATTAGAGTCCTAATGCTTCTCAATACGCGATATCGCTACTTATTACTATGTTTCATGATAATATAGAGTACTCATTGCGAAGTGGTCATGTATACCTCGTATTCCTTTCAAAAGAATGTAAATACGACACTTCCTTGCTAGGAAGTAGCGTTTGCAGATGTCTACGTATCGAAGCAATAGAGTTCTAATGATACTTAAATCCGTCATATCGCATTCTTCATATCTACGTTTCCTGATAAGATGTAATATTAATTGCGTAGTGTCATGTATACCTCGTACTCCTTTCAAAAAGACTGTGAATGCAACAGTTTCTTCGCTAGGAAATAGTGTTTGCAGATATCTACGTATCGAAGCAATAGTGTTCCAAATCTTCTTAAATCGCGATATCGCATCTCATTTTTATGTTTCATGATAAGATATAATATTCATTGTGCAGTGTTATGTATACCTCGTAATTCACTTCAAAATAATGTAAATGCGACACTTCCTTGCTAGGAAAATAGCGTCTGCAGATATCTACGTATCGAAGCAATAGAATTCTAATGCTTCTTAAATTGTCATATCGCCTCTCATTCCTATGTTTCATGATAAGATATAATATTCATTGCGAAGTGTCATGTATACCTCGTATTCACTTCAAAAGAAAGTAAATGCGACAATACCTTTGCACGGAAATAGCGTTGCAGATGTCTCCGTATCGAAGAAATAGTGTTCTAATGCTTCTTAAATCGCGATATCGCATCTCATTTCTATGTTTCGTGATAAGAATATAATATTCATTGCGAAGTGTCATGTATACCTAGTACTCACTTCAAAATAATGTAAATGCGTCACTTCCCTTGCTAGGAAATAGCGTTTGCAGATGTCTTCGTATCGAATCAATAGTGTTCTAATGCCTCCTAAAGCGCGAAATCGCACTCATTTCTATGTTTCATGATAAGATATAATATACATTGTGGTATGTATACCTCGTATTCGCTTCAAAAGAATGTAAATGCGACACTTCCTTGCTAGGAAATAGCGTTTGCCGATGTCTACGTATCGAAGCAATAGAGTTCTAATGCTTCTTAAATCGCCATATCGTACCTCATTGCTATGTTACATGATTACATATAATATTCATTGTGCAGTGTTATGTATACCTGGTATTCACATCAGAAGAATGTAAATGCGTCACTTCCTTGCTAGGAAATAGCGTTTGTAGGTGTCTACGTTTCATAGCAATAGAGTTCTAATGCTTGTTAAATCGCGATATCGCATCACATTTCTATGTTTCATGATAAGATATAATAAACATTGTGCTGTGTTATGTATACCTCGTATTCACTTGAAAAGAACGTAAATGCGACACTTCCTTGCTAGGAAGTAGCGTTTGCAGATCTCTACGTACCGAAGCAATAGAGTTGTAATGCTTCTAGAATCGTCATATCGCATCTCATATCTATGTTTCATGATAATATATAATATTCACTGCGAAGTGTCATGTATACCACGCATACGCTTCAAATGAACGAAAATGCGACACTTCCTTGCTAGGAAATAGCGTTTGCAGATGTCTACGTATCGAAGCAATAGTCTCCTAATGCTTCTTAAATCGCGATATCGCATCTCATTTCTATGTTTTATGATAAGATATAATATTCATTGTGCAGTGTTATGTACACCTCGTATTCACTTCAAAAGAATGTAAACGCGACACTTCGTTGCCAGGAAATAGCGTTTGCAGATGTCTACGTATCGTACCATTAGAATTCTAATGCTTCTCGAAACGCGATATCGCTACGCATTACCATGTTTCATTATAATATATAATATTCATTGTGGAGTGTTATGTATACCTCGTATTCACTTCAAAAGAATGTAAATGCGACACTTCCTTGCTTGGAAATAGCGTTTGCAGATACCTACGTATCGAAGCAATAGTTATCTATTGCTTCTTAAATCGTCATATCGCATCTCATATCTACGTTTCATGATAAGATATAGTATTCATTGCGAAGTGTCATGTATACCTCGTATTCCTTTCAAAAGAATGTAAATGCGACACTTCCTTGCTAGGAAATAGCGTTTGCAGATGTCTACGTACCGAAGCAATAGAGTTCTAATGCTTCTTAAATCGTCATATCGCATCTCATATCTACGTTTCATGATAATATACAATATTCATTGCGAAGTGTCATGTATACCTCGCATACACTTAAAGTGAATGTAAATGCGACACTTCCTTCCTAGGAAATAGCGTTTGCAGATGTCTACTTATCCAAGCAATAGATTTCTAAAGCTTGCTAATTCGGGATATCGCATCTCATATCTGTGTTTCATGATAAGATATAATATTCATTGCGAAGTGTCATGTATACCTCGTATTCCTTTCAAAAGTATGTAAATGCGACACTTCCTATCTAGGAGATAGCGTTGGCAGATGTCTACGTATTGATGCAATAGCGTTCTGATGCTTCTCGAAACGAGATATCGCATCTGATTTGTATGTTTCATGATAAAATATAATATTCATTGCGAAGTGTCATGTACACCTTTTATTCGCTTCAAAAGAATGTAAAAGCTACACTTCCTTGCTGGGAAATAGCGTTTGCAGATGTCTAAGTATGGACGCAATAGAGTTCTAATGCAACGTAAAACGCGATATTGCATCTCAATTCTATGTTTCATGATAAGATATAATATTCATTGCGAAGTCTTATGTGTACCTCGCATACACTTGATATGAATGTAAGTGCGACACTTCCTTGCTACGAAGTAGCATTTGCAGATGTCTACGTATCGAAACAATAGAGTTCTAATTCTTCTTAAAACGCGATATCGCATCTCATTTCTGTGTCTCACGATAAGATATAATATTCATTGCGGAGTCTTATGTATATCTCGCCTACACTTCAAAAGCATGTAAATGCCAAACTACCTTGCCACGGAATAGTAATTCTAGATGTCTACGGTAACGTCAGGCGTGACGCCTGCCACCCTCCGGCGTGCTTCAGGTCCAGCAACCGCTCATCCGTCAGCATCTGCATCCGTTGCATACGTGCGGCAGGACCGCACTGCGTCCCGGCGCCTCAGGACGTTGAGACAGAGCTACAAGGACGTAGAGTACATCAGCACGTACCCACATACTTACCCTCCATACGTGTAACCTTAGGTTAAGCACGCTACACGACTGTGTACATACACACAACAACACACACGTCGAATTCTAAGTTCGATTAGAGATAATCTGCGATGCGCTCGCGCGCACACTCGACGCTCGCGGCTTACGCTCAACGTGAGCCGCACCCCACTCCGACCGGCCGCCCCATCACGAGGGCCGAGCGGCCGCCCTACTCCACCGCCTGCCCCACCGCGTGGGCCCAGAGACTCGCGCGCGGAACGATCCGAGAAGGTGGCGAACGTGCTTCCGATACGAGGCTTCTAATCCGAACGCCGAACCGAGCAGATCGAATCTGCCTCCGGTGTATCCTGCAGCGAGCTACCAGCTCCAATGCAGTCGTTTCTATTCCATCTCCCATAGAGGAGTCTTTATTATAACTTAGTCTCATCTATATTTCATTTTGTACTCATATTTAGTAACATAGTCTTAGTGTTTTTATTAGGATAGTATTCATAGTATATACACTAATTTTACCCGATTCGATGTCTCTTTATTATACTACAATCTCCTTCGACTCTATTCCACGAGTACGCTCGCGTATTATTACTATTTCGCACTATTTCATCTGCGACAGTCTTGAAGCTGGACGGTTAGAGCGAACCAACGCTTAGCCGCTCTTACTTCACCTCTGCCGTAACAAGGGTGTCTTGAACTAAGGTCGATCCCGGTAAGGTAGAGAGAACCAGCGCTTAGGCGTGCCGTCGTCCTCCTGTGTGCAAGTACCCACGATGTACTCTGAGCTTTCTATGAAGCGTACTCGACGCGCGGGGAGGAAAGAGTTCCTACGTCGTCTCGTCCGCTAATACGTGGGCAGTGCCTCCGTGTTTCCGAAGATCTACACTGCGGTTCCTGTTACTGACAGGGTAACCTTCGCCGCCATACGTCCCGTTCGAGTTAAGAAACGTCCTGTCTCGACACCCGCACCTTCCAGCCAGAGTTCGCCTGCCTGGAAGCTCATTCCGATCGACGCTCCAGCGTTCCAACCGTACGCAGCTACAATTCCGGACACGGATCCATGGCGCATTGGATACCGAATGTAAATGCGACTCTACCTTGCAACGGAATAGTGCTTCCAGGTGTCTACGAATCGAAGCAGTACAGTTCCAATTCTTCATAAAACGCGATTTCGTATCTCAAATCTATGGTTCACGTTATGATGTAATTCAATGCAACGCGTTATGTATTTTTCGTCATTACTTCATGAGAATGTAAATCCCACACTTCCTAGCGACGGAATAGCGTTACTAGATGTCAAGTAATCGAAGCAATAGAGTTATAATGCTTCGTAAAACGCGATATCGCATCTCATTTCTATGTCTCACGATGAGATGTAATAATCAACGCAACGCGTTAGGAATGTTTCATGAACACTTCAAACGAATGTAAATGCCACACTTCCATGCAGCAGAATAGCGTTTCTAGATGTCCACGTATCGAAGCAATAGAGTTCTAACACTTTATAAATCGCGATATCGCATCTCTATTCTATGTCTCATGATAAGATTTATTACTCAATGCAACGCGTTATGTATATCTCGCTTACACTTCAAAAGAATGTAAATGCCGCACCTCCTTGCGACGGAATAGCGTTTCTGGATGTCCACGTATCGAAGCAATAGAGTTCTAACCCTTTATAAAACGCGATATCGCATCTCACTGCTACGTCCCGTGATAAGATGCAATATTTAATGCAACGCGTTATGTATATCAAGACTACACTTCGAAAGAATGTGAATCCCACACTTTGTGTCTAGGGAATAGCGTTTCGAGATGTCTACATATCGCAGCAATAGATATATTTACGAAATTACTTAAAACGTCTTAATCTCAAAAATAGCCTTTTCATCACAAATGTGTAATAAATAAAGTCTTCGAAGGCCCCACGTTTTATTTGTTCCATCGGTCGGAACATGTTCTCCCCGTTGAGAGACCGTGACGATCAATCTAAATCGGTTTGATCTGAATATCGTCTCGACGTCGATGGTTCACGCTATCGTCTCGGATGTGGGCAGCTCCGCTAACTGCTTGACGTTGCGATTGTAGACCCCCTGGCTGGTCCGTACGGTGACCGTTCGGGTGATCTTGTCTGGTCCTGGGTGCACCTCTTCGACTCGACCGCGGTGCCACTGCAAAGGCAGGACGTAGACATCCCTTAAGACTATGAGGGATCTTTTCTTGATCTCGTGGTAGCCCTTGGTCCATTTTTTTTCGCTCGTTCAGATGGTGGATATACTCCTTGTGCCACCTGGTTCAAAATTCCTGCTGGACGTTCTGGATGTGTTGCTAGTGTGACAATCAGTTACGAGGAGTATCACTGAAATCAGTCTCGGGCAAACTCGTTAACGACGTGCCGATCAGGAAGTGGGTCGGAGTTAGGGACCATTAGGATCGGATGATAATGGAGTAAGCGGGCGGGAGTTTAGGATCGCTTCGATTTCGATCGCGAACGTATTGAACTATTCGAATGTAACCCGTATCTTCCCCGACGACTCGTTTGATGTGGTGTTTAAACGATTTCACTGCTGCCTCCCAAAGGCCGCCGAAATTGGGAGAAGGAGCTGGCATGGAATGCCATGATATTCCCTTGCCCGTGAGGAAGTGTCTTACCTTATCGTCCGTTTGCAGTTTTTGGTACAGTGCGCTTAATTCGTTATTCACTCCAACGAAATTTTGTCCCGTTGTAGGAATAAATGTTCCGACAGATGCCCCTACGACCGATGAAGCGTTTCAATGCCGCGATGAACGCTTCGGTAGTCATGTCACCGACGATTTCAAGATAGACCGCTCTCGTTGCAAAGCACACAAACACTGCTACATATATTTTTACTCGCGCACAATTTCGGAAACGTTTTTCCTTGATATAAAAAGGACCGCAATAATCTGTTCCGCAATTATTAAAGGATCGGCATTCGGATTCGCGTGACGCAGGTAGAGTGCCCATTACGTATTTCACGGCCGGTGGTTTTACGCGGAAGCACCAGATGTACTTCTTACCATCAATGGGCCAATACCTCTGCCTTAGTGTCGCCAGCGTGGTATTGATACCCGAATGATGTCCCTCTAAATGCGTGTGACGAATGATCAGATCGGTGATGTGATGCGATCTTAGAAGCAGGATCGGATGTTTCTGTCCGCAGGGAATGTTTGCGTTTTGTAGTCGACCGCCTACCTGTAGAATTCCCGTTTCGTCTAAGAATGGCTGCAGCGAGAGCCGGTTCCTCTTTGGATGCAGCTCTGTACCGTTCTTCAAATTTCGGATCTCTTTTTCAAACGCGAAGGCTTTCACGAGCCTCAAGATCCGATCATTAGCGTCGTGAACCTCTCATACGGTTAGAGGTCCTGCGTTACAATGATTTTTGCGAAATCGGAGGCAATATGCGACGATCCTCCTTAATTTCGCGATGTCTGAATAGCGGCCGAGAATTTCGTTGCTACGGATGGTCGTTGCCAAGCATGTATGGGGATGAATATCGGGTATTTCCAAAACGAGGTTGAACGTAGATTTCGGCCAATCCTTGTTATCGTCGGCAAACCACGATGGTCCATGACGTCAGATGGAGGGCTTCAAGAATTCCGCCGGTGTTTGTCCTCTCTATATGAGGTCCGCTGGATTGTCGTTTGACCTGACGTGCCGCTATCGGTCCTCGTTTGAATTACGGCCACTCTATTTGCCACGAATGTTCTTAGCGTGGCTGGTTCGCGTTGCAGCAAATATAAAACTATCGTGGAATGCGTCCAGAAGTTAATCGAGTCGAATCGGCGTGCATTATTATCTCGGACGTTAGACAATAATGACGTCAGTAGCACCGCACCGCAAAGTTCGAGACGTGCGAGGCTGACAACTTTTACTGGTGCGACCCGAAATTTCGCGCATAATAGTCTCGTTTTAATTCGTCCGCGATTGTCGACTGACCGTAGATACACGCACGCTCCGTATGCTCGTTCGCTCGCGTCGCAGAACCTGTGTAATTCCACCCTTCGCACCTTCGATTGGCATACGTGTCACTCGAAGAATGTTTCGTTATATAACTGCATTTCCTTCACGTACGTGGACCATTCTGTATGGAGGATAGTTGGTAGCGATTCGTCCCAGGCCAATTGCAGTTTCCAAAGGTGTTGCATAAATATTTTTTCCGTTATTATTACTGGCGCCAGTAAACCTAACGGGTCGAATATTTTTGTCATGGTGGATAAGATCGCGCGTTTGGTGATCCTCGTATCGATGTTTGGATCCACGGAATAGATGATTCGGTCGTCCTACGCGTGCCACGAAACGCCAAGAGCTTTCATTGTGGCGTCTCCAAAATACTTTGGGTGAATTTCGCCTTCCGGAAGTCCTACTAAAAGTTTCGGTTCGCTCGAGACCCATTGTTGAATGTGGAGGTTGCCGCCGTTAAGTAGCTTTATTATCTGGTCCCGTAGTTGTCTAGCGTTTTCGTAATTATCTGTGCCAGTTAGGAGATCGTCGACGTATAGATCTCGCTGGAGCACGGTCGATGCGAAAGGAGCATTCACCTTTTCGTCGTCCACTAGCTGATGAATATACCTGATGACGAGGAAAGGCGCTAAAGATAGTCCGAACGCGATCGTGTTCAGCTCGTACGTTTTCACCTTTCCCTTGTTATCTCGTCACAATATCGGCTGGTATCGGCGGTCTTCCGGTCTTACGAGGAACTGCCAATACATCTTCTCGATGTGACTCCGGTTAAGACATAGGTGTGTTGACGGAACCTTATGAGAAAAGCGAATATGTCGACCTGTATAGTTGGTCCTGCCAAAAGCGTATCGTTCAATGTCAGTCTACTGCTCGATCTTGCAGATCCATCGATGACGACGCGAACCTTCGTTGTTGAGCTGGACAGTTTGATGACGGCGTGGTGGATGATGTAGAGGCCATCCGAATCGCGTGGCCCTACCTGGCTCATGTGTCCCATCTCGAGATATTCCTCGGTGACGGTGGAGTATTCTCGTTTCAGCTCTGGATCTTTCACGAATTTTCGTTCGAGAGAAAGAAGAAGGTTGAGGACGCGCGACCGAGTTTCGCCTAACTGCATCTTCTTTTCACTGAACGGCAGTGCGACAATGTAACGACCGGTTCGTGTCTGTTTAACGTGGTCGTGAAAATACTGCTCGCATTCCTGCTTCGCGGAAAATAGCTGTCGTACGTGTGGGCCCTCTACTAGCACCCAGAATTTTTGAAGTTCGAAATTCAGGATTGTAACGAACGTTTGATGTTTCCTCCACGACGCCGATGTGGATACGCTCCTCCCGATGATCCGTCCAAATTGCGTCCTTTGGAGGATTAATTCAGAATCGTTGCGAGGAGAAAGCTTGTACTGGCCGATGCTAGGGGATGATAAAGTGGGGCCGGTGCCGATTAACATATCCACATTTTCCGGTCGATGAAATTGTGGATCTGCTAGTTTTACGTTCGCTGGAGTCGGAATTCACATTCTGTTGTTGGTTGCAAACACGTCGTTCTCTGGTTCTGCAGCGTATACAATTCAATACCATGTAAATGCCACACTTCCTTGCTACGGAACAGGGTTTCTAGATGTCTACATATCGGAGCAATGGAGTTCTAATGCTTCATAGAAAGCAATATCGCTTATCAATTCTATGTCTCATGATAAGATGTAATCTTCAATGCAACGCGTTTTGTATATCTCGTCAACACTTCAAAAGAATATAAATCCCACACTTCCATGCTACATAAAGCGATTCTAGATGTATACGTTTCGAAGCAAGGCAGTTCTAATGCTTCATAAAGCGCGATATCGCATCTCATTTCTATGTCTCATGATAAGATGTAATATCCAAAGCAACGCGCTATGTATATCTCATCGATGGTTCAAAAGAATGTAAATGAAACTCTTCCTTGCTACGGTATAGCGTTTCCATATGTGTACGTATCGAAGAAGTACGGTTCTAAAACTTCAAAAAACGCGATATCGCATCTCATTTCTATGTCTCATGATAAGATGTAATATTCAATGCAACACATTATGTATATCTTGTCAACACCTCATAAGAATATGAATTCCACACATCCTTGCTACGGAATAGATTTCTAAATGTCTACCAATCGAAGCAATAGAGTTCTAATTCTTCATAAAACGCGATATCGCATCTCATTTATAGGTTTCATGATAAGATGTAATATCAATGCAACGCGTTATGTATATCTCGTCAGCACTTCAAAAGTATGTAGCGCCCACACTTCCATACTACGGAATAACGTTTCTTGAAGTCACGTGTCGAAGTTATGGAGTACTAACGCTTCATGAAATGCGATATCGAATTTCATCTCTATATCTCTAGATAAAACGTCATATCAAAGAAACGCGTTATCTGTATCTCGTCAACAGCACAAAAGACTCTAAATCCCACACTTCCACGCTACGGAATAGCGTTTCCAGATATCCACATATCGAAGCAATAGAGTTCTAATGCTTCATAAAACGCGATACCGCATCTCATTTCTATGTTTCGTGATAAGACATAATATTCATTGCGAAGTGTCATGTACACCTGGTATTCACTTCAAAGGAATGTAAGTGCGACACTTCCATGCTAGGAAACTGCGTTTGCAGATGTCTCCGCATCGAGGCCATAGAGTTCTAATGCTTCTTAAATCGCGATATCGCATCGCTCTTCTATGCTTCATGATAAGATATAATATTCATTGCGAAGTGTCATCTATACCTCGTAGTCACTTCAAGAGAATGTAAATGCGACTATTGCTTGCTAGGAAATAGCGTTTGCAGATGTCTACGTATCGTAGCAATAGAGTCCTAATGCTTCTTAAAACGAGATGTCGCATTTCATTTCTATGTTTCGTGATAAGATATAATATTCATTGCGAAGTGTCAAGCATACCTCGTATTCACTTCAAAAGACTGTAAATGCGACTATTGCTTGCTAGGAAATAGCGTTTGCAGATGTCTACGTATCGCAGCAATAGCGTTCTAATGCTACTTATATCGCGATATTACATCTCATTTCTATGTTTCGTGATAAGATGTAATATTCATTGCGAACTGTCATCTACACCTCGTATTCACTTCAAACGAATGTAAATGCGACACTTCCTAGCTAGGAAATAGCGTATTCAGGTGTCTACGTATCGTAGCAATAAAGTTCTAATACTTCATAAATCGCGACTTCGCATCTCATTTCTATGTTTCGTGATAAGATATAATATTCATTGCGAAGTGTCATGTACACCTGGTATTCACTTCAAAGGAATGTAAGTGCGACACTTCCATGCTAGGAAACTGCGTTTGCAGATGTCTCCGCATCGAGGCCATAGAGTTCTAATGCTTCTTAAATCGCGATATCGCATCGCTCTTCTATGCTTCATGATAAGATATAATATTCAGTGCGAAGTGTCGTGTATACCTCGTATTCACTTCAAAAGAATGTAAATGCAACACTTCCTTGCTAGGAAATGGCGTTTGCAGATGTCTACGTATCGTAGCAATAGAGATCTAATGCATCTTAAAACGAGATGTCGCATCTCGTTTCTATGTTTCATGATAAGATATATAGTATTCATTGCGAAGTGTCATTTATACCTCCTATTCACTTCAAAGGAATGTAAATGCGACACTTCCTTGCTAGGAATTAACGTTTCCAGATGTCTAAGTATCGTAGCAATAGATTTCTAATGCTACTTAAATCGCGATATCGCATCTCTTTTCTATGTTTCGTGAAAAGATATAATATTCATTGCGAAGTATCATGTATACCTCGTATTCACTTCATAAGAATGTAAATGCGACTATTGCTTGTTAGGAAATAGCGTTTGCACATGTCTACGTATCGTAGCAATAGAGTTCTAATGCGACTTAAATCGCGATATCGCATCTCATTTATATGTTTCGTGATAAGATATAATATTCATTGCGAAGTGTCATGTATACCTCGTATTCACTTCAAATAAATGTAAATCCAACACTTTCTTACTAGGAAATAGCGACTGCAGATGTCTCCGTATCGAAGCAATAGGGTTCTAATGCTTCTTAAATCGCGATATCGCATCTGATTCCTATGTTTCGTGATAAGGTATAGTATTCATTCCGAAGTGTCATGTATGCCTCTTATTCACTGCAAAGGAATGTAAATGCGACACTGCCTTGCTAGGAAATATCGTTTCCAGATATCTACGTACCGCAGCAATAGATTTCTTATGCTTCTTAAAACGGGATATCGCATCTCATTTCTATGTTTCATGACAAGATATAATATTCATTGCGAAGTGTCATGTGTTCCTAGTATTCAATTCAAAAGAATGTAAATGCGACACTTCCTTGCTAGGAAGTAGCGTTTGCAGAGGTCTAAGTATTGTAGCAATTGAGTTCTAATGCCAGATGTCTACGTATCGAAACAATAGAGTTGTAATGCTTCTTAAAACGAGATGTCGCATCTCATTTCTATGTTTCGTGATAAGATATAATATTCATTGCGAAGAGTCACGTATACCTCGTATTCGCTTCAAAAGAATTTAAATGCTACTATTCCTTGCTATGAAATAGCATTTGCAGATGTCTACGTATCGTACCAATAGAGTTCTTATGCTGCTTAAATCGTGATATCGCATCTCATTTCTCTGTTTCGTAATAAGTTATAATAGTCATTGCGAAATGTCACGTATACCTCGTATTCAATTCAAAAGAAAGTAAATGCGACACATCCATGCTAGGAAATAGCGTTTGCATATGTCTACCTACCGTAGCAATAGGGTTCTAATACTGCTTAAAACGCGATATCGCATCTCACTTCTGTGTTTCATGATAAGGTATAATATTCGTTGCGAAGTTTCACTTATACCTCGTATTCACTTCAAATGAATGTAAATGCGACACTTCCTTTCTGGGAATTAGCGTTTGCAGATGTCTTCGTATCGTAGCAACAGCGCTCTGACACTTCTTAAAACGGGATATCGCATCTCATTCCTATGTTTCATGACAAGATATAATATTCATTGCGAAGTGTCATGTGTTCCTCGTATTCACTTCAAAAGAATGTAAATGTGACTCTTTCTTGCAACGACATAGCATTTGCAGATGTCTACGTATCGTAGCAATAGAGATCTAATGCATCTTAAAACGAGATGTAGCATCTCGTGTCTCTGTTTCATGATAAGACATAATATTCATTGCGAAGTGTCATGTATACATCGTATTCACTTCATAAGAATGTAAATGCGACTATTGCTTGCTAGGAAATAGCGTTTGCACATGTCTACGTATCGTAGCAATAGAGTTCTAATGCGACTTAAATCGCGATATCGCATCTCATTTATATGTTTCGTGATAAGATATAATATTCATTGCGAAGTGTCATGTATACCTCGTATTCACATCAAAATAATGTAAATGCGACGTTTCCATCCTTGGGAATATCGTTTGCAGATGTCTACTTATCGTAGCAAAAGGGTCCTAATGCTTCTTAAAACGAGATGTCGCATTTCATTTCTATGTTTCATGATAAGATACAATATTCATTGCGAAGTGTCATGTATACCTCGTATTCACTTCAAAAGAATGTAAATGCAGCACTTCCATGCTAGGAAATAAAGTCTGCAGATGTCTACGCGCCGAGGCAATAGAGTTCTAATGCTTCTTAGATCGCGATATCGTATCTCACTTCTATCTTTCATTATAAGATGTAATATTCATTGCGAAGAGTCATGTATACCTCGTATTCACATCCAAAGAATGTAAATGCGACTATTCCTTGCTAGGAAATATCGCATTCAGGTGTCTACGTATCGTAGCAATAGAGTTCTAATGCTTCTCAAAACGAGATGTCGCATTTCACTCCTATGTTTCGTGATAAGATATAATATTCATTGCGGAGTGTCATGTATACCTCCTATTCACTCCAAACGAATGTATATGCGACACTTCCTTGCTAGGAAATAGCGTATTCAGATGTCTACGAACCGTAGCAATAGATTTCTAATGCTACTTAAATCGCGATATCGCATCACATTTCTATATTTCGTGATAAGATATAATATTCTCTGCGATGTGTCAAGTATACCACGTATTCACTTCAAAAGAATGTAAATACGACTATTGCTTGCTAGGAAATAGCGTTTGCAGCTGTCTACGTATCGTAGCAATAGAGTTCTAATGCTACTTAAATCGCGATATCGCATCTCATTTATATGTTTCGTGATAAGATATAATATTCATTGCCAAGTGTCATGTATACCTCGTATTCACTTCAAAAGAATGTAAGTGCGACACTTCCATGCTAGGAAATAGCGTTTGCAGATGTCTACGCGTCGAGGCAATAGAGTTCTAATGCTTCTTAAAACGCGATATCGCATCTCACTCCTGTGTTTCATGATAGGATATAATATTCATTGCGAAGTGTCATGTATGCCTCGATTTCACTTCACCAGAATGTAAATACGACACTTCCTTGCTAGGAAATATTGTTTGCAGATGTCTACATATCACAGCAATTGTGTAATGCTTCTTAAAAAGAAATGTCATATTTCATTTCTGTGTTTCGTAGTAAGATATAATATTCATTGTGTAATGTTATGTATACCTCGTATTCACTTCAAAAGAATGTAAATGCGACATTTCCTTGCTAGGAAATAGCGTCCCCAGATATCTACGTATCGTAGCAATAGAGTGCTAATGCTTCTTAAAGCACGATGTCGCGTCCCATTTCAATGTTTCTTGATAAGATATAATATCCATTGCGATGTGTCATGTATACCTCGTATTCACTTCAAAAGAATGTAATTGCGACACTTCCTTGCTAGGAAATAGCGTTTGCAGATGTCTACATATCGTAGCAATAGTGTTCTGATGCTTCTCAAAATGCGATATCGCATCTCATTTCTATGTTTGATGGTGAGATAAAATATTCATTGCGAAGTGTCATGTATACCTCGTATCCACTTCAATGGAATGTAAATGCGACACTTCCTTGCTAGGAAATAGCGTTTGCTGATGTCTATGTATATTAGCAATAGAGTTCTAATGCTACTTAAATCGCGATATCGCATCTCATATTATATGATTCGTGATAAGGTATAATATTCATTGCGAAGTGTCATGTATACCTCGTATTCACTTCAAAAGAATGTAAATGCGACGTTTCCATCATTGGGAATATCGTATGCAGATGTCTACTTATCGTAGCAAAAATGTCCTAATGCTTCTTAAAACGAGATGTCGCATTTCATTTCTATGTTTCGTGATAAGATGTAATATTCATTGCGAAGTGTCATGTATACCTCGTCTTCACTCCACACGGATGTAAATGCGACACTTCCTTACTAGGAAATAGCGTATTCGAATGTCTACGTATCGTAGCAATAGAGTTCTAATGCTACATAAATCGCGATATCGCATCTCATTTCTATGCTTCATGATAAGATATAATATTCATTGCGAAGTGTCATGTATACCTTGTATTCACTTCAAAAGAATGTAAATGCGAATCTTCCTTGCTAGGAAATTGCGCTTGCAGATGTCTACGTGTCGTAGCAATAGTGTTCTAATGCTTCTCAAAACGCGATATCGCATCTCATTTCTATGCTTCATGATAAGATATAATATTCATTGCGAAGTGTCACGTATACCTCGTATTCACTTCAAAAGAATGTAAATGCGACACTTCCATGCTGGGAAATAGCGTCTGCAGATGTCTACGCGTCGAGGCAATAGAGTTCTAATGCTTCTTAAAACGCGATATCGCATCTCAATTCTATGTCACATGATAAGATATAATGTTCATTGCTAAGTGTCATGTATACCTCGAATTCACTTCAAAAGAATCTAAATGCGACATTTCCATGCTTGGAAATAGTCCTTGCAGATATCTCCGCATTGAGGCAATAGAGTCCTAATGCTTCTTAGAACGAGATGTCGCATTTCATTTCTATGTTTCGTGATAAGATGTAATATTCTTTGCGAAGTGTCATGTATACCTCGTATTCACTTCAAAAGAATGCAAATGCGACTATTGCTTGCTAGGAAATAGCGTTTGCAGATATCTACGTATCGTAGCAATAGAGTTCTAATGTTTCTCAAAACGCGATATCGCATCTCATTTCTATGATTCATGATAAGATATAATATTGATTGCGAAGCGTCATGTATACCTCGTATTCACTCCAAACGTATGTAAATGCAACATTTCCTTGCTAGGAAATAGCGTATTCAGATGTCTACGTATCGTAGCAATAGAGTTCTAATGCTATTTAAATCGCGATATCGCATTTCATTTCTATGTTTCGTGATAAGGTATAGTATTCATTGCGAAGTGTCATGCATACCTCGTATTCACTTCAAAAGAATGTAAATGCGACACTTCTATGCTAGGAAATAGCGTTTGCAGGTATCTCCGCATCGAGGCAATAGGGTTCTAATGCTTCTTAAAACGCAATATCGCATCTCACTTCTATGTTACATGATAAGATATAATATTCATTGCGAAGTGTCATGTATACCTCGAATTCACTTCAAGAGAACGTAAATGCGACACTTCCATTATAGGAAATAGCGTTTGCAGATGTCTACGTATCGTAGCAATAGAGTTCTAATGCTACACAAATCGCGATTTCGCATCTCATTCCTATGTTTCGTGATAAGATATAATATTCATTGCGAAATGTCACGTATACCTCGTATTCACTCCAAACGAATGTAAATGCGACACTTCCTTGCTAGGAAATAGCGTATTAAGATGTCTACGTATCGTAGCAATAGAGTTCTAATGCTGCTGAACTCGCGATATCGCATCTCATTTCTATGTTTCGTGATAAGATGTAATATTCATTGCGAAGTGTCATGTACACCTCGTATTCACTTCAAAAGAATGTAAATGCGACACTTCGATGCTAGGACATAGCGTTTGCAGATGCCTACATATCGTAGCAATAGAATTCTAATGCTACTTAAATCGCGATATCGCATCTCTCTTCTATGTTTCGTGATAAGATATAATGTTCTTTGCGAAGTGTCATGTATACCTCGTATTCACTTCAAAAGAATGTAAATTCGAATCTTCCCTGCTAGGAAATAGCGTTTGCACATGTCTACGTATCGTAGCAATAGAGTTCTAATGCTTCTTGAAACGCGATATCGAATCTCTCTTCTATGTTTCATGATAAGATATAATGGTCTTTGCGAAGAGTCATGTATACTTCGTATTCACTTCAAAAGAATGTAAATGCGACACTTCCATGCTAGGAAATAGCGTCTGCAAATGTCTACGCGTCGAGGCTATAGAGTTCTAATACTTCTTTAAACGCGATATCGCATCTCTCTTCTATGTTTCGTGATAAGATATAATATTCATTGCGAAGTGTCATGAATACCTCGTATTCACTTCAAAAGAATGTAAATGCGACTATTGCTTGCTAGGAAGTAGCGTTTGCAGATGTCTCCGCATCGAGGCCATAGAGTTCTAATGCTGCTTGGAACGCGATATCGCATCTCTCTCCTATGTTTCATGATAAGATATAATATTCATTGCGAAGTGTCATGTATACCTCGCAAACACTCCAAACGATTGTAAATGCGACACTTCCTTGCTAGGAAATAGCGTATTCAGATGTCCACGTATCGTCGCAATAGAGTTCTAATGCTACTTAAATCGCGATATCGCAACTCATTTCTACGTTTCGTGATAAGATATAATATTCATTGCGAAGTGTCATGCATACCACCTATTCACTCCAAACGAATGTAAATGCGACACTTCCTTGCTAGGAAATAACGTCTGCAGATGTCTACGCATCGAGGCAATAGAGTTCTAATGCTTCTTAAAACGCGATATCGCATCTCACTTCTATGTTTCATGATAAGATATAATATTCATTGCGAAGTGTCATGTATACCTCGTATTCACTTCAAAACAATGTAAGTGCGACACTTCCATGCTAGGAAATAGCGTTTGCAGATGTCTCCGCATCGATACCATACAGTTCTAATGCTTCTTAAAACGCGATATCGCATCTCACTTCTATGTTTCATGATAAGATAAAATTTTCATTGCGAAGAGTCATGTATACCTCGTATTCACTTCAAAAGAATGTAAATGCGACTATTCCTTGCTAGGGCATAGCGTTTGCAGATGCCTACGTACCGTAGCAATAGAGTTCTAATGCTTCCTAGACCGCGGTATCGCATCTCATTTTAATGTTTCGTGATAAGTTATAATATTCATTCCGAAGTGTCATGTAAACCTCGAATTCAATTCAAAAGAATGTAAATGCGACTATTGCTTGCTAGGAAATAGCGTTTGCAGATATCTCCACATCGAGGCAATAGGGTTCTAATGCTTCTTAAGACGCGATATCGCAACTCACTTATATGTTACATGATAAGATATAATGTTCATTGTGAAGTGTCATGTATACCTCGTGTTCACTTCAAAAGAATGTAAATGCGAATCTTCCTTGCTAGGAAATAGCGTTTGCAGATGTCTACGTATCGTAGCAATGGAGTTCTAATGCTTCTCAAAACGCGATATCGCATCTCATATCTATGCTTCGTGATAAGATATAATATTCATTGCGAAGTGTCATGTATACATCGTATCCACTTCAAATGAATGTAACTGCGACTCTTCCATGCTAGGAAATAGCGTTTGCTGATGTCTCCGCATCGAGGCCATAGAGTTCTAATGCTTCTTAGAACGCGATATCGCATCTCTCTTCTATGTTTAATGATAAGATCTAACATTCATTGCGATGTGTCGTGTATACATCATATTCACTTCAAATGAATGTAAATGCGACACTTCCTTGCTAGGAAATAGCGTTTGCAGATGTCTTCGAATCGTAGCAACAGCGTACTGACACTTCTTAAAACGGGATATCGCATCTCATTGCTATGTTTCATGACAAGATATAATATTCCTTGCGAAGTGTAATGTGTTCCTCGTATTCACTTCAAATAATTGTAAATGCGACACTTCCTTACTAGGAAATAGCGACTGCAGATGTCTCCGTATCGAAGCAATAGAGATCTAATGCTTCTTAAATCGCGATATCGCATCTCATTTCTATGTTTCATGATAAGATTTAATATTCATTGCGAAGTTTCACTTGTACCTCGTATTCACTTCAAAGGAATGTAATTGCCACACTTTCTTGCTAGGATATAGCGTTTTCAGGTGTCTACGTATGGAAGCAATACAGCTCTAATGGTTCTTAAAACGCGATATCGCATCCCATTCCTATGATTCATGATATGATATAATATTCACTGCGAAGTGTTACGTATACCTGGACCACACTTCAAAAGAATGTGAATGACACACTTGCTTGCTAGAAAATAGCGTTTCCGGATCTCTACGTATCGAAGCAATAGAGTTGTAATGCTTCTTAATTCCCGTAATCGCATCGCAGTTCTATGTTTCATGATAAGATATAATATTCATTGCGAAGTGTTGTGTATACCTCGTCAGAACTTCAAAAGAATGCAAATGCCACTCTACCTAGCTAGGAAATGCGTTTCCAGATGTCTGCGTACCGAAGCAATAGAGTTGTAATGCTGCATTAATCGCGATATCGCAACACAATACGATGTTTCAAGATAAGATATAGTATTCATTGCGAAGTGTTAAGTATACCTGGTCTACACTTCAAAAGAATATAAATGCCACACATCCTTGCTAGAAAATGCAATTCTATATATCTACGTATCGAAGCAATAAAGTTCTAATGCTTCTTAAAACGCGATATCGCCTCGCGGTTCTATGCTTCATGATAAGATATAATATACATTGCGAAGTGTTAAGTATAAATCGTTTACATTTCTAAAGAATGTAAACACCACACTTCCTTGCCAGGAAATGCGTTTCCAGATGTCTGCGTATCGAAGCAATGGAGTTCTAATGCTTCCTAAAACACGATATCGCATCGCACTTCCATGTTTCATGATAAGATATAAAATTCATTGCGAATTATTATGTATACCTCGTCTACATTTCAAAAGAATGTAAACGCCACACTTCCTTGCCTCGAAATGCGTTTCCAGATGACTACGTATTGAAGAAATGGAGTTCTAATCCTTCTTAAAACGCGATATCGCTTCTCATTTTTATGTTTCATGATATGATATAATCATCATTGGGAAGTGTCATGTATACCTCGTATTCACATCAAAAGAATGTAAATGCGACTATTCCTTGCTAAGAAATAGCGTTTGCAGATGCCTACGTATCGTAGCAATAGAGCTCTAATGCTTCTTAGATCGCGATATCGCATCTCATTTCTATGTTTCGTGATAAGATAAAATTTTCATTGCGAAGTGTCATGTATACCTCGTATTCACTTCAAATGAATGTAAATGCGACTATTCCTTGCTAGGGCATAGCGTTTGCAGATGCCTACGTATCGTAGCAATAGTGTTCTAATGCTTCCTAGATCGCGGTATCGCATCTCATTTTTATGTTTCGTGATAAGTTATAATATTCATTCCGAAGTGTCATGTAAACCTCGAATTCAATTCAAAAGAATGTAAATGCGACTATTGCTTGCTAGGAAATAGCGTTTGCAGATATCTCCACATCGAGGCAATAGGGTTCTAATGCTTCTTAAGACGCGATATCGCAACACACTTATATGTTACATGATAAGATATAATGTTCATTGTGAAGTGTCATGTATACCTCGTATTCACTTCAAAAGAATGTAAATGCGAATCTTCCTTGCTAGGAAATAGCGTTTGCAGATGTCTACGTATCGTAGCAATGGAGTTCCAATGCTTCTCAAAACGCGATATCGCATCACATATCTATGCTTCGTGATAAGATATAATATTCATAGCGAAGTGTCATGTATACCTCGTATTCACTTCAAAAGAATGTAACTGCGACTCTTCCATGCTAGGAAATAGCGTTTAAAGATGTCTCCGCATCGAGGCCATAGAGTTCTAATGCTGCTTGAGACGCGATATCGCATCTCTCTCCTATGTTTCATGAAAAGATATAATATCCATTGCGAAGTGTAATGTATACCTCGTATTCTCTCCAAACAAATGTAAATGCGACAATTCCTTGCTAGGAAATGGCGTTTTCAGATGTCTACGTATCGGAGCAGTAGAGCTCGAATGCTTCTCAAAACGCGATATCGCATCTCATTTCTATGCTTCATGATAAGATATAATATTCATTGCGAAGTGTCATGTATACCTTGTATTCACTTCAAAAGAATGTAAGTGCGACTATTGCTTGCTAGGAAATAACGTTTGCAGATGTCTACGTATCGTAGCAATAGCGTTCTAATGCTACTTAAACCGCTATATGACACCTCATTTATAGGTTTCGTGATAAGATATAATATTCATTGCGAAGTGTCATGTATACCTCGTATTCACTCCAAACGAATGTAAATGCGACATTTCCTTGCTAGGAAATGGCGTATTCAGATGTCTACGTATCGTAGCAATAGATTTCTAATGCTACTTAAATCGCGATATCGCATCTCTTTTCTATATTTCGTGATAAGATATAATAATCATTGCGAAGTGTCATGTATACCTCGTATTCACTTCATAAGAATGTAAATGCGACTATTGCTTGCTAGGAAATAGCGTTTGCACATGTCTACGTATCGTAGCAATAGAGTTCTAATGCTTCTTGAAACGCGATATCGCATTTCTCTTCTATGTTTCATGATGAGATATAATGTTCTTTGCGAAGTGTCATGTATACATCGTATTCACTTCAAAAGAATGTAAATGCGACTATTGCTTGCTAGGAAATAGCGTTTGCAGATGTCTCCGCATCGAGGCCATAGAGTTCTAATGCTGCTTGAAACGCGATATCGCATCTCTCTCCTATGTTTCATGATAAGATATAATATTCATTGCGAAGTGTCATGTACACCTCGTATTCACTTCAAAAGAATGTAAATGCGACACTTCGATGCTAGGAAATAGCGTCTGCAGATGTCTCCGCATCGAGGCCATAGAGTTCTAATGCTTCTTAGAACGCGATATCGCATCTCTCTTCTATGTTTCATGAAAAGATATAATATCCATTACGAAGTGTAATGTATACCTCGTATTCTCTCCAAACAAATGTAAATGCGAATCTCCCTTGCTAGGAAATAGCGTTTTCAGATGCCTACGTATCGTAGCAGTAGAGTTCTGATGCTTCTTAGATCGCGATATCGCACCTCATTTCTATGTTTCGTGATAAGATATAATGTTCATTGCGAAGTGTCATGTATACCTCGTATTCACTTCAAAAGAATGTAAATGCGCATCTTCCTTGCTAGGAAATAGCGTTTGGAGATGTCTATGTATCGTAGCAATAGAGTACTAATGCTTCTCAAAGCGCGATATCGCATCTCATTTCTATGCTTCGTGATAAGATATAATATTCATTGCGAAGTGTCATGTACACCTCGTATTCACAACAAAAGTATGTAAATGCGACACATCCATGCTAGGCAATAGCGTCTGCAGATTTCTACGCGTCGACGCGATAGAGTTCTAATGCTTCGTAAAACGCGATATCGCATCTCACTTCTATGTTTCATGATTAGATATAATGTTCATTGCGAAGTGTCATGTATACTTCGTATTCACTTCAAAAGAATGTAAATGCGAATCTTCCTTGCTAGGAAATAGCGCTTGCAGATATCTATGTATCGTAGCAATAGAGTTCTAATGCTTCTCAAAACGCGATATCGCATCTCATTTCTATGCTTCGTGATAAGATATAATATTCATTGCGAAGTGTCATGTATACCTCGTATTCACTTCAAAGGAATGTAAGTGCGACACTTCCATGCTAGGAAGTAGCGTTTGCAGATGTCTCCGCATTGAGGTCATAGAGTTTTAATGCTTCTTACAAAGCGATATCGCATCTCTCTTCTATGTTTCATGATAAGATATAATATTCATTGCGATGTGTCGTGTATACCTCGTATTCACTTCAAAAGAATGTAAATGCGACTATTGCTTGCTAGGACATAGCGTTTGCAGATGTCTACGTATCGCAGCAATAGAGTTCTAATGCTACTTAAATCGCTGTATCGCATCTCATTTATATGTTTCGTGATAAGATATAATATTCATTGCTAAGTGTCATGTATACCTCGTATTCACGTCATCAGAATGTAAGTGCGATACTTCCATGCTAGGGAATAGCGTTTGCAGATGTCTCCACATCGAGGCCATAGAGTTCTAATACTTCTTAAATTGTGATATCGCATTTCTCTTCTATGTTTCATGATAAGATGTAATATTCATTGCGAAGTGTAATGTATACCTCGTGTTCACTACAAAAGAATGTAAATGCGACACTTCCATGCTAGGAAATAGCGTTTGCAGATATCTCCGCATCGAGGCTATGGGGTTCTAATGCTTCGTAAAACGCGATGTCGCACCTCACTTATATGTTACATGATAAGATATAATGTTCATTGTGAAGTGTCATGTATACCTCGTATTCACTTCAAAAGAATGTAAATGCGAATCTTCCTTGCTAGGAAATAGCGTTTGCAGATGTCTATGTATCGTAGAAATGGAGTTCTAATGCTTCTCAAAACGCGATATCGCATCTCATTTCTATGCTTCATGATAAGATATAATATTCATTGCGAAGTGTCATGTATACCTCGTATTCACTTCAAAACAATGTAAGTGCGACACTTCCATGCTAGGAAATAGCGTTTGCAGATGTCTCCGCATCGATGCCATCGAGTTCTAATGCTTCTTAGAACGCGATATCGCATTTCTCTTCTATGTTTCATGATAAGATATAACATTCATTGCGAAGTGTCATGTAGACATCGTATTCACTTCAAATGAATGTAAATGCGACACTTCCTTGCTAGGAAATAGCGTTTGCATATGCCTTCGTATCGTAGCAACAGCGTCCTGACACTTCTTAAAACGGGATATCGCATCTCATTCCTATGTTTCATGACAAGATATAATATTCATTGCGAAGTGTAATGTGTTCCTCGTATTCACTTCAAATAATTGTAAATGCGACACTTCCTTACTAGGAAATAGCGACAGCAGATGTCTCCGTATCGAAGCAATAGAGTTGTAATGCTTCTTAATTCCCGTAATCGCATCGCAGTTCTATGTTTCATGATAAGATGTAATATTCATTGCGAAGTGTTGTGTATACCTCGTCAGAACTTCAAAAGAATGCAAATGCCACTCTAACTAGCTAGGAAATGCGTTTCCAGATGTCTACGTACCGAAGCAATAGAGTTCTAATGCTGCATTAAACGCGATATCGCATCACAATACTATGTTTCAAGATAAGATATAGTATTCATTGCGAAGTGTTAAGTATACCTGGTCTACACTTCAAAAGAATATAAATGCCACACATCCTTGCTAGAAAATGCGATTCCAGATATCTACGTATCGGAGCAATAAAGTTCTAATGCTTCTTAAAACGCGATATCGTCTCGCTGTTCTATGCTTCATGATAAGATATAATATACAATGCGAAGTGTTAAGTATAACTCGCCTACATTTCTAAAGAATGTAAACACCACACTTCCTTGCCAGGAAATGCGTTTTCAGATGTCTACGTATCGAAGCAATGGAGTTCTAATGCTTCTTAAAACACGATATCGCATCGCACTTCCATGTTTCATGATAAGATATAAAATTCATTGCGATTTGTTATGTATACATCGTCTACATTTCAAAAGAATGTAAACGCCACACTTCCTTGCCTCGAAATGCGTTTCCAGATGACTACGTATTGAAGAATCGGAGTTCTAATCCTTCTTAAAACCCGATATCGCTTCTCATTTCTATGTTTCATGATATGATATAATCATCATTGGGAAGTGTTATGTATACCTCGTCTGCCCTTCAAGAGAATGTAAATGCCGCACTTCCGTGCTAGGAAATAGTGATTCCCGATGTCTACGTATCGAATCAATAGAGATGTAATGCTCTTTAAATCTCGATATCACAATCTCAATTCTATGTTTCATGATATGATATAATATTCATTGCGAAGTGTCATGTATACCTAGTATTCACTTCAAAAGAATGTAAATGCGACGATTCCATCCTAGGAAATAGCGTTTGCATATGCCTTCGTATCGTAGCAACAGCGTCCTGACACTTCTTAAAACGGGATATCGCATCTCATTCCTATGTTTCATGACAAGATATAATATTCATTGCGAAGTGTAATGTGTTCCTCGTATTCACTTCAAATAATTGTAAATGCGACACTTCCTTACTAGGAAATAGCGACAGCAGATGTCTCCGTATCGAAGCAATAGAGTTGTAATGCTTCTTAATTCCCGTAATCGCATCGCAGTTCTATGTTTCATGATAAGATGTAATATTCATTGCGAAGTGTTGTGTATACCTCGTCAGAACTTCAAAAGAATGCAAATGCCACTCTAACTAGCTAGGAAATGCGTTTCCAGATGTCTACGTACCGAAGCAATAGAGTTCTAATGCTGCATTAAACGCGATATCGCATCACAATACTATGTTTCAAGATAAGATATAGTATTCATTGCGAAGTGTTAAGTATACCTGGTCTACACTTCAAAAGAATATAAATGCCACACATCCTTGCTAGAAAATGCGATTCCAGATATCTACGTATCGGAGCAATAAAGTTCTAATGCTTCTTAAAACGCGATATCGTCTCGCTGTTCTATGCTTCATGATAAGATATAATATACAATGCGAAGTGTTAAGTATAACTCGCCTACATTTCTAAAGAATGTAAACACCACACTTCCTTGCCAGGAAATGCGTTTTCAGATGTCTACGTATCGAAGCAATGGAGTTCTAATGCTTCTTAAAACACGATATCGCATCGCACTTCCATGTTTCATGATAAGATATAAAATTCATTGCGATTTGTTATGTATACA